>NC_041230.1:52310334-52396538 GCF_002837175.3 Physeter macrocephalus | reverse complement strand
TGCGGAGCGGCTGGGCCCGTGAGCCATGGCCGCTGAGGCTGCGCGTCCGGAGCCTGTGCTCCGCAACGGAGAGGCCACAACGTTGAGAGGCCAGCGTACCGCAAAAAAAAAAAAAAAAAAAACAACTCTGGGACTTGCCTGGTGGTGCAGTGGTTAAGAATCCACCTGCAGTGCAGGGGACACGGGTTTGAGCCCTGGTCTGGGAAGATCCTACGTGCCGTGGAGCAACTAAGCCCGTGCGCCACAACTATTGAGCCTGCGCTCTAGAGCCCGCAGGCCACAAGTGCTGAAGCCCACGTGCCCAGAGCCTGTGCTCCGCAACAAGAGAAACCACCGCAATGAGAAGCCCGCGCACCGCAATGAAGAGTAGCCCCCACTCGCTGCAACTAGAGAAAGCCCACACGCAGCAACAAAGACCCAAAGCAGCCAAAAACAAACAAAACTCTGTATCTAACATTACACTTAATGGTGAAAGACTGAATGCTTTCCCTGTAAGATTGGGAACAAGACAAGAATATCCCCTCTTACCATTCCTGTTCCACACAGTATGGGAAGTTCCATCTAGTGCAATAAGGCAAGAGAAAGATATTAAAAGGCATTGGAAAAAAATACTGCAAAGAAGAGAATAAACCTGTCTCCATTCACAGATGACATCTTCTCTAAGTAGAAAATCCCAAGGAATCTTTCCTTAAAACGCCCTAGAACTGATAGGTGACTTTAACAACATTGCAAGATACAAGGTTAACACAAAAATTCAATCATATTTCTATACACTAGCAACGAACATTTGGAAATTGAAGTTAAAAACTGAACAGCATTTCCAATAACTTGAAAAAGTGACTACTTAGGCAAAAATCTCACAAAACATGTACAGTATTTGTGTGCTAAAGAATAAGAAACCACAGACGACTTTAATAAAGAAAATAACTATCGTGTTCAAGGACTGTTAAGACTCAACACGGTAAAGATGTCAAGTCTCCCCAGACTGATCTACAGGTTTCATGCAATTCCTAACCCAGCAGGATTTTTTGGTAGATATAAACAAACCTATTCTAAAATGTATATAGAAAGACAAAGGAAGTAGAATACATAAAACAACGGTGAAAGAGAAAAACAGAGTTGGAGGAATCATACTTTCTGATTTTAATCATACTTACTATAATAGCTATGGTAATCAGGACAGTGTCATGGAGATGCGTGACAGACACACAGATAAATGAAACAGGATGGAATCCAGAAACAGCCCCACACAAGTACAGCCAACTGATTTTTGACAAAGATCCAAAAGCAGTTCAATGGAGCAAGGACAGTCATTTCAACAACAAATGGTGTTGAAACAACTGGACATCCATGAACAAAGAAAGAAATAAACAGAAAAACCTTGACCTAACCCTCACACCTTCTAAGAAATTAACTCAAATGGATCCCAGACCAAATGTAAAACAAAACTATAAAACTTTTAGAACAAAACAAGGTGAAGAGTTCTTAGACACTATGACACTGAAAGCACTATCCAGAGGAGAAGAAAAAGGTGATATACCGGACTTCACAAAAATTAAAAACTTTTGCTCTGTGAAAAACACTATTCAAAGAATGAAAAGACAACTTACAGACTAGGAGAAAATATTTGCAAATCACATATCCAGCAAAGGACTCGTAGTCAGAAAACAGAAAGAACTCTCAAAACCTAACAGTAAGAAAACAAAGAAGCCAACCTAACAATGGGAAAAAGAACAGACACTTCACCAGAGATGAAACGGATGGTGAATAAGTAGATGAAAAGGTGTTCAACATTATTAGCCATGAGGGAAATACAAATTAAAACCATGATGAGCCACAACTACACACCTGCTAAAATGGCTAAAATTTAAAAATATTGATAATATCAAGTGTTGACAAGGATGCTGAGCAACTGGAACTCTATGTTGCTGGTGGGGATGCAAAATGATTTGGCAGCTCTTTTTGTTTGTTGTTGTTGTTTTTTTTTGTTTTTTTTTTTTAATCTATTTATTTATTTATTTTTGCTGCGTTGGGTCTTCGTTTCTGTGCGAGGGCCTTCTCTAGTTGTGGCAAGCGGGGGCCACTCTTCATCGCGGTGCACGGGCCTCTCACTATCGAGTCCTCTCCTGTTGCGGAGCACAGGCTCCAGACGCGCAGGCTCAGTAGTTGTGGCTCACGGGCCTAGTCGCTCCGCGGCATGCGGGATCCTCCCAGACCAGGGCTCGAACCCGTGTCCCCTGAATCGGCAGGCAGACTCTCAACCACTGCGCCACCAGGGAAGCCCCTGTTGTTGTTGTTTTTAAAAAAATTTCAATTTTAGGATAGTTTTAGATTTACAGAAAAGTAACAAAAACAGTACAGACCTCCCATATACCCCACATCAAGTTTCCCCTACTGTTAACATCTTATATTAATTAGGTATATTTGTCATTATTCATGAACTGCTATTAATCCATTCTCATTAACCAAATTCTGCACTTTATTTGTATTTCCTCAGTCTTTTCCTAAGGCCCTTTTTCTGATGATAGTGACACTATCATCCTGTCTCCTCAGACTCCTTTCACCTATGACAGCTTCTCGGACTTTCTTTGTTTTTGATAACTTTGACAACTTTGAGTATTTGTCGGGTATTTTGCAGAATGTGCCTGAGTGGGGATGTGTCTGGTATTTTTCTCACGGTTAGACTTGGGTTATGGGTTTTAGGGAGGAAGACCACAGAGGTAAAGTGCCATTTTCACCACATCATTTCAAGGTCACATACCATCAACTTGACTTCTCACCACTGACCCTGATCACCAGGCTGAGGTCATATTGACCAGGCTTCCCCACTTTAAAGTGCTCTTTTGTTAATCTCCCCTTCCAAACTGTGCTCTTTGGAAGGAGGTCACTACACGCAGCAAACCCTTAGGGAGTAGGGCGTTATGCCCCAAGTCCTTCAGGGTAGAGGATCCACACACATCAGCTGGAATTCTTCTGCATGGGAGATGTGGGGAGTTTCTCATAAAGTTAAGCATATACTTACCACATAACCCAGCAACACCTAGTTCTGTATCCAAGACAAAGGAAAACTTAGGTTCACACAGAATCCTGTACACAAACGTTTCTAGCAACTCTATGCATAATCGCCCCCAGCGGAAAACAACCCAAATGTCCTCCTATGGGTGAATGACTAAACAAACTGGGGCGTACCCACCCTAGAGTCCACCTCTACCACACGCAACCCCTCAGTGAACCTCAAATGCGTGATGCTGAGGGAAAGACGGTCCTCCGAAGTTCACCCAAAGGCAAAACTCCGCTTATAAGACGGGCCCCAAAAGAAGGGGGTGCAGGGTGCCAGGAGTTAGGGATGGGCTGCAACAAGGGCGAACCCAAGGGAGATGTGGGGTCGATGAAGAAAATGTTTTGTCTCCTAATCGAATTTGTGGTTACACAAATCTATATGTATTTTAAATTCCACAGAAATGTACTCCAAAAAAAAGGTCAATTTTACTATATGTTAATTAAAAAAAAAAAAAGAGGTGGAAGCAGCCAGCCAAGTGCCCAAAACAAGGGCTAAGTAAATAAGTAGTTCCTTTTTCTTATAAAAAGCGGGGCCCTACAGACCCCAGACTCCTCAGCTGCATGGCTGACATTCCCTTGTCATCCAGTCTTAGCGCGTGTCCTACATTTCTCGGTTCGGTGGCTACCTGGGTCCACATGCCTCCCAGGTGTCCATCTGGAACCACACACCCTTCCTGACAAACAGGTTCTGAACCTGAATCCCTAGAGAACGTGAGCAACCAAACCAGTCCTTTCAATCTCCGTGCCAGCTGACCTTAAAGGATGTGGCACCTCCCTACACGTGGGCTGTCCTTCCTCTGCAGGGAGACAGGGTCAGACACGTGAGAAAAGAGGTGGAGAACGGGAGGGGGAGTCCTCGATCCCAGAGCCCCTCGTTTTTCTGTGATTTTTCATCCTTTGTCTGCATGGCGGAAGGGGTCAAGCAGGTAGAAGCTACTCTGGATCAAGTCAGTTTTGTTTGAAAACCAAACAGGTAAGAAACCGCTGGCAGAATAGCCACGTGTAACAGGTGTGGCTGCACAGGGAAGACACATGGTAAGAAAGGTTTAATGAGAGAAAATCTCACAGAAATGCTTCCTCCTGGATTCTCTACGTGACGCACAAAGACCAAAGTCACGACAGTAAAGTTAAAAGACGCGGCAGTGTCAGCACACGGACCCGCTCACTGCCCCAGGGCTGCACACGGCTCCCCGCCGCCGGCCAACGTCTCCCTTCCGACGCCTAGTGCACGTGGCTATGCCAACTGGAAGATGTGCCTCACCCACTGCGGGTCCAGCCACGGGCCCGAGACAAGTACAAAAGCCCAAGCTGGACTTAAGGACCAAGGTCAGGAACCCAGAGGAGCTCCATTAAGCCCCGTGAGCCGACCACCAGTCCGACGTCAACGCAGCCTACGGGGGCTGAAGGACAGGCCCCCTCCACACACGCACAGGGCAGGACTCGGTCCCCTCTCTGTGGTGACGATGACTCAGGATCACTGAATCTTTGAAGTGGGACTCAATTTCAAGAGCCACCGTATTATACTGTTAAAACACAGTCATGGGCCCTCCGCTGAAGTATCAAATACAAGCACTCTCTCCCCAGAGAACGGGCTCACTTTGCAGTAAGACAGCCCCTTGCGGCTCTGGGAGGAGCTGGGTGGCAGCCCGGGCCTCCTCGCCACCCATTCTTTCCTGCCAAGGAAACGTCCAGGAATTCGTCTGTTACAGACCACGCCCATGACTGGGGAGGAACACCTCCTTTTTTAAGGGAAGCACTGCCTTTTGGTGGTGGCAGGAGACAGGCTGATTCCAGAGCTGCTGGGAGAGTTGGGCTCTCGCTCTTCTGCACCACGGACCGTAAATGCAGTCGAAGCTCCCCCTTGGGGCCTGGTTTCTGGGTCACCTCCCTGCAAGCCTGGACTGGGTGACACAGGAGCCCACCACCTCCCCTTCCTGGGGACCCGTGGCCCCTGAGGTGCACTCTGGGCCCGGGGTCACCTCCTTCCTCCGAGCTCACGCTGTGGACCCAGCTTCCTCGCTACTGACTGGACAAAGGCGCTGAGCCGCAGAGACCTCGTCGAGTGTCCACGAGGAGAAGAGACAAGCCTTCTTCTTTCTGAGCCACTGTGGTTTTTAGGAAACAGAGATGGGGAAACGTTCACGCCTTTCTAAAGGCACGGAAGGTCCCCGTAAGGCGTGTCAGGCAATTTAACACACGTCAGTTACGCAGGGCAGATTGGCGAGGAGGCCACGCTCTCGGGGCTGGGCCACAGCCGGACCCAAACCTCTGCCGGCCATCGGCCCGTCTTCCCACCCAAGACCCAGGGGCGATGGCTCTGGGTGCCCTGCTGGGATGAGACAGGATGCCTGCTTCCACGCCGCCACCTCCATGGCTGGTTTTGCTTGTTCTTTCCTCGAGTGATTGACCCCCAATTCCCCACTGCTGCCCCCTATTGAGCAAATGTGAGTATATTCCTAAAATCCCATTCCAGACTCTTCGTGTTAACGTAAGAGATCCCACGTGCCTTTGGCCTCAGGGTCCCCCAAAACATGACATGGAGGGAAGTGTCATCTCATCAAGGGCCTCTGACCAGACCATACTTGCTAGGTTGCTCCAATGACCAGAGGGACACACGGACAGAGACAGAGGCAGAAAGAGAGTGAGAGAGACGGAGACAGCTAAGGAGACACAGAGAGGGAGACGGGGGTGGGGTGAGGGTGGGTTTCGGCGCTGGATCTAATGACAGAGTACCATCAATTCTACAGAGTGGTCTGAGGTGTGAAATCAGAGTCTTTCACCAAACCTTTTAAAGAGTTTTATACCAGCCATGATAGAAGCTATACACAATCACATTCTTCTAAAAATTTTCTCCCCCTGGCAAATTTTAATTTGAATAAAAGGATGGCATTTCCAGACGTCTCAAAAGAGTCACGGCTCTCACCTCTCACGCATTCACCTGAGACCTCCTGCCACACCTGAGCCCTGCCGTGGTTCCCGGTGTGACGTTCTCTCTAGAAGGTGAAAGCCACCGCTCCCTACTGCTGCTTCCGCCGATGACAATGGCGTGAGAAAGCCAAGCTGACTTGGACTGTTCTCTTCCATAACGCTATTACTATCATTTAGTACCACTTGATCACTGCAACCAATACTCATTGTATGCTCACGACACACGGGGGGCCCTAAGCTAAGTGCTCTATGCTGAGAACCTGATTTAATTCTC
Organism: Physeter macrocephalus; assembly: GCF_002837175.3. Taxonomy (NCBI): domain Eukaryota; kingdom Metazoa; phylum Chordata; class Mammalia; order Artiodactyla; family Physeteridae; genus Physeter; species Physeter macrocephalus. Next base: position 52,390,276 of record NC_041230.1, on the reverse strand, counting down.
CTGTAACACAGAAGCTCGGTTATTATTATCCCCATTTCACGGCTGAAGAAACTTTAAGGCTTAGAAAAGCTGTCTAAAGAGCTTTTTAGATAGATATTTTTAAGTAGCTGTCTAGAGCCGTCGAGCTAAATACGAGAGTCTAGATACGCCCCAGCAGAGACTGAGTCCACAGCCTTGCTGTAGGGCAAGCAGGTAACTGTGCTCATCTGGGGTACAGATGAGGACGCTCCAAAGAGCCGTCAGCGACTGGAGTGGATTAAGCCTCCCTCACCAATCCCTACCGGAGAAGACAATCTACAGGTCTTCCTGTTTGGAAGTGATACAGGCAACATCTGATTTAGCAATCTGACATTTATTCCAAAACATTTAAAGAAGTTTTCTAATTCCTACTTTAGTAGAGACAGGCAAACGAGGGTTTAGCACTTTTCACCCACAAATGCTAGGCTTTCATATTAGCTACTCAGGGCCTTCAGGAAAAAAACTGAACGATTTTAAAATAATAATAAAAGAATTGGGAATTCCCTGGCGGTCCAGTGGTTAGGACTCGGAGTTTCCAATGCAGGGAGCACAGGTTCGATCCCTGGTGAGGGAACTAAGATCCCGTCAGCCACGTGGCACAGTCGAGGAGAAAAAAGAGAAAGAAGAATAAAGGAGAGGCTTCCCCTGGTGGCGCGGTGTTTAAGAATCCGCCGGCCGAAGATGCTGTTGGTGAGGAAAAGGGAAGCCAGCAGCCCTAACCCAGCTCATCCACTCCTTTCCCCCGCTTCCTCGTTCTTCTTTTGCTTCTTGTTTGCAGATCCACAGTTGAGACCCTGTGCTCTGTACGCCAAAGTCACACTTGGCTCCCTGTTTCCAACGCCTCCACCCTTCAGATACAGGACACCAGTCTGCCCGGCCTTCGGGGTCTCAAAGAAAAAAGCGAGGTCCTCTACAGGTTCTTCTTCGGCAAGTCTCTCCGTCTGAGGTGCTTAGAATTGTGCAGAAAGATGGCCTCCACAGAAGATGAGAAAAATATCTTTTACAAAGACATTTATACGTGAGTGTAACTAAAAAGCCTTTTTGGTGTAATATTGTTAATGATTGGTACGCAGAGGGAAAAAAAACGCCTGAGGGTCAGTGACTGTGAAAGAGGCATATTTTCAGCTGTTGCCTTATTGGGCACTTGCACCCGAATCCATTTGCTGGGTGTAATTCGAGCTGCTCTGAGCCCAAGGAGTTGAAGGAAGTGGTCAGTGTCCATCAGTGAGACCCATGCTCTTTTTAGGCTGGCGGCTTTTTCACCCTCTGTTTACAGTGTTAACTGACAGATTCCACAGATGGCCCTGAATTCAGAGACGCCGTCAGCCTACCACGTCAGGTCTAATGAAGACTTGGATGAAAGTGAATACAGTGGTGAAAAGCTAAACGCAGGAATTTATCGCTAGGGACGGTTGGTTCACGACACTTTGCGGCATGGATGCTGACACGGGCAGAGGGAAAACTTTGTACTGAAGAATTCAACGGCTGAACAAGTTTTTGGGGTTTTGCTGTTGGTGCAGTGATGAAAATGTGTGTCAAAGTCCTTCGTGTGATTCCCGGACTATCAGGTTATGTAACATCCATCACTGATGAAACAGCATTAGTCCAATAGCATGCAGATGTTAACAGTTTACATTTTGTAATTAAAGAAACTGTGGGATTTAATTGTTATTCTTGAAGGAGTTGAACTCAAAATAGTTCTGTTTACAGCTTTGTTGCAGCAGGTAATAGTCTATCCACATCTCTGCATTTAACACAGAAAATGACTAACCCGGTAATTCAGGGAGTTAAAACTAAAAACAAGTGACATTTCACAGCAAATGCTGTTTTGAGTCTTTGACCCCTGTGATTCCATATAATTAAGTGGCACTGTTCTGATGACGGCAGCATGTCATACAATCTGATACTGCAGATTTTGCTCAAGGTAACCTGCCAATTTACGGCATATGTGTACTGAGCAGGTTATATTTATCTGAATAAAGAGTCTATTTGAAATTGTTCATTAAACTTGTTAAGCCTATAGGATTTCCATTGGAAAGTGTTTTTGCTTGGACATCTGTTTAAAAAGTAACGAAAATGGGGCTTCCCCGGTGGCGCGGTGGTTGAGAGTCCGCCTGCCGATGCAGGGGACGCGGGTTCGTGCCCCGGTCCGGGAGGATCCCACGTGCCGCGGAGCGGCTGGGCCCGTGCACCGCAACGACTGAGCCCGCGAGCCACAACGACTGAGCCTGCGTGACACAACTACTGAAGCCCGCGCGCCTAGAGCCCGTGCTCCGCAACGAGAGAAGCCACCTCAACGAGAAGCCCGCGCACCGCAACGAAGAGTAGCCCCCCGCTCGCCGCAACTAGAGAAAGCCCGCGCGCAGCAACGAAGACCCAACACAGCCAAAAATGAAATAAATAAAATAAATTAATTTAAAAAAGAGAAGAAGAAAGGAGATGTTTGCAAAGGAGCGGGAACAATTCTAGATTTTGTTTTACTCGAGTAAAACCCCAAGATGTTAGGCTTGGATGAGACTTCAGATTTCCAGAAGACGGTGGCGGCTGGCAGACAGAGAAGAAAGGGATGGGGCGGCAGGCAAGAAGTTCAGGGGGAAGGCACAGACTCATGGAAGCTGCCCTAAGATGGGAAATGGAGACCCAGGGCAGGGAAGGGACAGGGGGATGGCGTGTCAGCAAAGCTGCACAGCGGTGCGTGCACACAGAGCTGCGTCTGGAACCCACACTTTCCGCCCACAATGTCACCAGCCGACTAAAACAGAGACCCAGGGACAATGCGGGGCCACTACTACCCCGGGACTGGTTTGTCATCTCTGCTCAGTGCTGAGTCCTGCAACTTCACCATCCAAGGCCGAGAACAGAGCCGCTGCCTCACTTCTCGGATGGAGGCCGTACCAGCGTGACGGATAAAAGGTGTTATCTTGTAGCGTTCGGGTCATTCGTGCGACAGACATTTATTAAGCCCCTACCATGTCCTGTGAACTGTGATTAAGTCCTGTGGATACAAAGATGAACAGGATACGGGCCTTCCTTTCCCAAACACAATCTAAGAAGACACAGACGTTAAGTAAATGATTACAGCAACGGGACAAGTGCTGTAACTCGAGGATACAGACGTGCATGGAAGGCCAGAGGCAGGAGCCTCCGATGCTGCCTGGGGAGACTCGGACCGCACCGCTTGGGTCAAATCTGGTAGGAGCCTACCGGTCAGACAAGGGAAGACACTGCAGGAGAAAACAGCACGAAGCAGCGGGCAAAGGGTAGCGGGAACCACCCGACACACACACAACTCTTCAGACTTATTCAGAACTAGTCGGAGGATTGGGAAAGAGAAAAAATATTGCCAAGCCTAGCACAACTCTATATGTGCAAAAACCTTAAAATCGAAACATATATAATCAATCCCTTTTCTACCCACAATACTATGAGAGCTGAATTCTCTTATTTTGGGGGGCTTTAACATTGAAGAAGAATTGAAATATACGTAATTTTGCACTCCAGTCCTGCTTCGGAGTATAAATAACGTGTTTGTTTGTTTGTTTGTTTGTTTGAAAGCGTAGTTGGCAGACGTTTATTTCAACCTGGGTGAAAAGAGACGGGTTTCTGCTGCTGCTTTGCTTCAAAGGTTTCCAAACGGCTTCCAAGGGCTTAAAGGGCATTGAACCATGGTTCTCGAGGCGCGGGCTTCTCCAGATGTCTTCTCTGCAGAATTCTAATTCATGCTGTAAACGTGGAGCTGATTTTCTTTCATCTCAAGGGCTTTAGCTGGAGGCAACTCCCGTTTGGGCTATCCTTTTAGGAAGATAAATGATAAGTAGGGGCCGGTTTACATGAAAGAGAGACAAGGGAATGAAAGGATGGGGCCCGGCATAGAACCTGTCAAGTTTCTGGAGACTAATAACCTCCTTGATGTTACCAGAGGCAATTCAGAAACGCAGCCAATGTGGAGCCGTGCTGATCTACAGCAGGGCTTCCAACGGCGGCTCCATCAACACGCAGGCTGGGTAATTCTTGGTAGTGGGGTCTGTCCTGTGCGCCAAACTGTAGCATACTTACAAGCATCCCTCGCCTCCACCCACTGGATGCCAGAAGCAATCTCCAGTCGTGACAACCGAAAGGTCCCTAGATGTTGTCCCCACTTGAAATCCCTGATCTAGATTAACTCCTAGCAGTAACAACACCAGGGTCTCAATCCTGTTAACTGCTTCCTTTTGAAAATCCTTCTCTCGTTAGTATCACTGTCACTCCCCCAAAAAAAGCCCAATAAAGAATAATCCTGATGGGCCTTTGACAGTACACGAGTCGCGATGTGAAATAGTTAGGGACCTACAAGAAGCAGGGAACCTTGTGCATGCAATTCCCCTGATTAGAAGAGGCTCCAAATGGCACTAACTACTGAGTTGCCTCTGGGACATGAAGAGGATGGAGGTGAGGTTCGATTGTTCGGTCATGTGTTTATCTGACCACTCAATAAACATTCTTGAGCATCACAGGGTGCCAGGTGCTGGGCCACGTGGCCAGGGCAAACAGAAGTCCGGGCCTCCAGGAGCGTGTGCTCAAGTCAGAGAACAGAGGTAGACAGACAGCATCATGGTCCGTCATAAGTGCCGTGAATGAAGCACAAGCAGGTTAGAGCTGCAGCCACTGTCCCCGTGTGGTCGCTGAGCCAGGGAATGTGGCTCGTTCAAACTGTGCCGTGCCAACCGCACAGATCCCAGACTTAGCGCAGAAAGAGAATGTACGCTGTCTCGTTAATAATTTTTCTGTTGATTAGCTATGTCAACGATAATATTCGGGATATCTTGGATTAAATAAAATCTACTAGCAAAATTAACTGGGCCTGTTTCCTTTCCTTGTTTCGTGTGGCTGCTAGAAGCTGAAGCCCACGCACGTGGCTCAGCCTGAGAGACCTCCACCACCAGCGTCCGCGGCCCCAGGAAACGACAAGTTTATGGGCTCTGCGGTGGGAATGAACTTGGCCCAGCTGAGGCTGGCAGAGCTGCAGGCCATGCACTAGGCAGCGGCTTGGGAGCCAAGTTAAGGAGTCGGGATTTCATCCCAGGAGCAACGGGAGCGCACCGGAGGGTTTGCACCAGGGGAACGCCACAGTCTGTTTTTGATTTTGCAAAGATGCTGCACTCGGGCGGCTGTGCAGAGAGGCGACAGGCACGGAGGCGAGGACACAGCAGGACCACCAGGCGGGAGGGCTCAACCTAGCGGGACCCCTCAGGTTTCAGCCCCTCGACGTGACCTGAGAGATGAGGTCTTCGCCACACGGCACAGGATTCTTGTTAATTCCCCTTACATTAGATTTTGATTATGTAGACGACCTCTTTCGTCCTCTTCACTTTCTTCTTTCAGATAAGTGAAATTTTTTTCTTTTTCTTTTTTTTTTTTTTTTTTTTGGCCTCACCGCACGGCATGCGGGATCTTAGTTCCCTGACCAGGGGTGTCCCTGCAGTTTTTCATCACCCACACCCAGCCTCGGGGTTCTAAGAGGGATCCTGCTGCTTCAAGAAGTTCAGCATAATCTACCCTCTCCTAGAGCAGAGAGGGAACCGGACCACCTTTCCTACGGGGACTGGTTTCCTATTCCTGTACACGGCCACACGAATTAAGCGGGGAGGGGTCTTAGGTTTTCACTGTTCTGATCTCCCTTAATTCTTTTACTTCATTCTTGGTGTTTACTATTAACGCACAGTTCAGTTCCGTTTTCTTCTCTGGCAGGGTTTCTTCCCCCACTTTTCTTGGGCCCTATTTTTGATCTTAGCCTCCCTGCTTTACCCCCAAAGCCTCTCGCTCAGGATGTCAGCTGCACAGCAGCCCTCCAAGCTCATTTACTCTGGTATTCTCCCTTTGCTCTGCCGATCCTAGAGTCTCCTTTTTCCCCAGCTCATTGGGCATTTTTGCTACTGGTGAGTCATCTTCTCTGACTCACGCCAGGCTGTGGTGCAGAGGCCTCAGAGCACACCTGTCTGTGAAAGGCTGTCCCAGGAACGCGGCCCGCACCCAGGCACAAGCTTGCGCATGTGGATTTGGTAAAGAGGAGCAAAGAATGATCCCCTTTTCTCTCTCTCTTTTTTTCCCCTCCGAATTTACCATTTCTTTCAGCTTCTGTTGGAGATTATCCCTACGGTGGGATGAGTCTTGGTCATTTCGTTTTGCATCTTTTTGTTTTTTTCAGCCTTAACTGAATTTGTTACAATATCGCCTCTGTTTTGTTTTGGTTGTTTGGCCATGAGGCATGTGGGATCTCAGCTCCCCAACCAGGGACGAACCCACACCCCCTGCACCGGAAGGCGAAGACTTAACCACTGAACCGCCAGGGAAGTCCCGTCATTGTGCATCTTTAGAGGCAGGAGTACCTTTCTTGAATGAGCCCAGAAAGCCCGAGGGATGACAGATTTTCCTCCCGTGAGGCTCCCCCTCTGGGGCACAACACGGAGCGTCACCCGGGCGCCACACTGGGGTCACGCCGCCTTCTGAGAGCTAGGAAGATACCACCAAACTCAGGGCAGGTGACATGTACACGCAGCTTTGGCACCTGGACCGAACCTGCCTGGAGCCGCGAGCCAGCTCTGCCCTTACAAGCGGATGTGACGGAGGCACGTCGCTCTGCCTCTCTGTGCCTCAGCTTTCTCACCTGTGCGACGGGGAGGGTAACAGCAGCTCCCCCGTGAGTGTTCCCGTGAGGCTTAGTGACAGCCCCCAGAGAGCACCCGGCACAGCGAATCCGAAAGACACCATCTCGATGCCCTGGGGAAACACACCGTCAACGGCCCCTCCCTCCCTCCTTCCCTGAGTCTCCGTACTCACCTCTCCATCAGGGCTAACCCTGAAGTTCAAGGAGCCCGAACTGAAAAGCACCCCGTAAATACAAGCTCTTTCCCCACACTCTTCCCTGAAAGCCCCACATTTTACCGTTACAGACTCATTTCTTTTAAGCACCTCCCGTCTAAATATAAAACTCTTGGCTGAGGTGTTATCATTAGCTCTTAGGGCCTGGGAACAGACCAGCCTCTCAGGTGCCCACAGCAAGGGGTCTGAAAAGGCCGGAGGAAGGAGGAACGGAAAGCAGGGATGGGAGCACAGCCCGTGGGGTGGGGCGGGGTGGAGGTGATACTTGGGGACAGTAAAGGACAGCAAGGTCTCTGCAAGGAGACAGGAGAAACTGGTGGAGACGGTGTCACTGGGGAAGAGATTGGGAAGCTGGGGGAGGGTAGGAGAAGCAGTGACAGAAACCACTTTTCACTGGACATCTTTCTGTATTATTTGAGTTTTGCACCATCTGCATGTATGACCCAGCCAACAAAAAATAAAATAAGGGAGGGGGGGATATTGGGTATTTGGGAGAGACAGAGCCAGAAACAAAAAGGTCTCTGAAGGCGAAGGGACAAGTCGTGTTGGCTATTTTGCTGGCAGCCTGCCCTGCTCTCACCGCCCCCACCGCCCGGGCCCAAATCAGAAAAGTCTCTCTACGAACTCCTGCACGGCTCGCCTTTAGAACATCAGCAATACTCTTTCGGGGTCAAAATCTGAGACACTGAAACTCAGAATTCTCCAGAGCTTACTTAAAAGCCCCTCAGAATCACTGGAAAAGCCCAACAAAGGAAAAACGCGACTGCTCTGATGTTGTGGCCTCCGGCTTCGACCAGCCGCGCGAGGTCTGACCTGGGAACATCGTGTCCAGCGGCATCGTTTATCTCACTGTCAGTGAGCCACTCCTCTAGCACAAGGACGACGGGGTAAAGCAGAAGGCCAAGGGAGGAAGTCATCCCTCCAGGGCCCCTGAAGAGCCGTGGGAGAAACCCGCATCCTACCCTGGGCCGGAGCCACGAGAAAGGCCTGGCCACCGGCGGATGGGGGAGGGGAGGAGAGGCCACGGGCTCTGCAATCAGTCAGGAGGTTGGTCGGGTCCTGCACGACCTCGGGCAAGTCACTCAACAGCTCAGACCCTCCCTCCCCTCACCTGGGACACACACAGATCACAAGCTGCTAGCTGAGACTTGTAAGGATCGCAAATGCTTTGGGCACAGACATCCAAAACCATGTCCTTAGCCTGAAAAATAACCCAGCCCCTCCTGCCAGTGTTTCCCTTTAAAAGGTCAATGGATCTCGCAGTTAGAAGGTGTCATGCATTGAACTGGACAATGAAAAGAGACGTTGAAGTCCGAAGCCCTGGAACCTGTGAATGGGACCTTATTTGGAAACAGGGTCTTTGCAGACGTAATTAGTTAAGATAAAGTCATTATAGAATAGGGTGGGCCCCAAATCCAATTTGACTGGTGTCCTTACAAGAAGAGAGGAGACAGAGAGACACACACAGAGGGAAGATAATGTGAACACACACGCACACGCACGCACGTACGCACGCACACGTGCGGAGAAGGCCACGTGACCACAGAGACAGGAGCAGGAGTCATGCAGCTGCAAGCTGAGGAACAGAAAGGACGGCTGGAAACCCCCAGAGGCTGGGAGGAGGCCGCGAACGGACGCTCCCTCTGCGCCCGCAAGAAGGAATCAACCCTGCTGACACCTGGATTTCGGATGTCTTGTCTCCAGATCCGTAAGAGAATATCTATTGCTTTAAGCCCCCCAGTTCGTGGTACTCTGTTATAGCAGACCTAGGAGACTCATACAGAAAGGGATCTGGTTTCACCGTCTATCTAACGCTTGAATTCTCTTGCCCGATGGTCAGCCAGCCAGCCTATGGATGACTGTCTCCAGTAAAAGAAGACTAGTTTAGTATCTACCAAGGCAGCAACCCCTCCCATCTTTGAAAAGGTCTGTCGTAAAAATCATTCGTTCAACAAGTATTCACTGAGCACCTACTATGTGCCAGGCACTGTTTGGGGCACTGTTGAAACAATGGTAAAATGGGGAGCAGACGATAAAAGCACTTACAAATAAGACCACTTCTGATGTCTTGAAGAAAGTAAAACACCGTAACGTGAGTGAGTGGGTTGAGGACCAGGATGAAATTATTTATACTGTCAGGGAAGGTCCCGCCAAGCGTGTGGTACTGGACCAGTGACCTGAATGACAAGGAGTCAGCCACGGAGGATCTGGCCCGGGGAACAGCCAGTGCGAGGACCTGAGGCAGAGCAAGCTAGACCTGCTCAAGGCACAGAAAGAAAGAGGGGCTTTCGTGAGAGAGTGAGGGAGGGTTAATTGATGAAGCTGGAGAAACAAGGAAGGTCAGTGAGTCCTTGTATAGTAGACCCAGCTAAGAAGTTTGCATCTGACCCCAAGACTACTGAGAAGTCACTGGGGAGAGACATGATTGGATTCTTAGTTTTTAAAAGATCACTCTGACACCATAACGTTCTTCTAACCGAAGTCTTTTTAACTTTTGTCCTTTCATTCTTGGGATCTTGGACCTCCAGAGAGGTTAGAACAAGTCTAATGAATGACATTCCTGAATCATGGCTCCCAAGATTTCCAGGCTCACCAGCTCTAATTCATTCCCCACTGTAGCAATTTCCAGTAAATATGCTTGATGTTTTTTTCTATGTCCTTCCTTAAATGTGATGCCCAGAAAAGAACTCGATATTCTAAGCATGAAGTAGATGAGAACTTTCACCTTTGTCATTCCAGATCTACATGTCCACTGATGTGCCCCGAGACCGCCTTGGTTTTAATTCTGTTTTGTACCACTGACCTGCTGAAACACATCTCAGATAACCTCCGCCGGTGTCCTTTTTCAGATCTAGATGCTCAGATCGAGAAAACAGGATTCAAGCTTATTCTTCCCTAATGAGAACAGCTGTGTCCTCTTTAAAATTAAAAAAAAAGTGTCACCAAAACGCAAACAGTGCCATGCATAAAAAACTGGATAAAATAAACAAAAGTACTGGGTCAACTCCTCAGGTTTCACAACCACTGCATTTTTCTTCCGGGTGGAGGACAAGGAAAGTGATTATGGCAAGTTTCCCTAGAATTGCTTTGGTCTCTTGCATCACATGGCTGAAGACACCTAGACTATGAGCAAACACTGAGCGCTTGGGCAAAAGACTCTCGCTGCAATCATACTTCCCACTAGATTTCTCAAAGACTTAAACAAATCTGAGTAGGCGCAGACTCCCAAGCCTGGGATAGAGGGAAGTGGTGAAGAGAATCTACACTTGCGAGCCAAGCTGACTTAGCAGGTGGGGCAAGCGGTGGGAGAGAAGGATGCTGGGAAAGCCCTAGGGCCCTGGGATGTGTGCGTAATCCGTCCTCATCCTTCCCACATCCCACTCGGCAGAGTGGTGACGGGCCACTGCACCTGGTGCCAGATGGCTAGGGTTAACACTCTGCTCTGCCCCCTAGTCAGCTAAGTGACCTTGAGCAAGTCCCTTAGCCTCAGTTTCCTCATCTGTGACATTTGTGAAGATCAATTAAGATTCTGTGTGAAAGCCTTTCGCAAATTACTCTGTCCTGTAAAAGTGAGGGGTTATCATTGGCAATAAGGATTTTTACCCCTCCCTTTGCATGTCATGAGGGTTGACTTTTCCTGACGTTTTCTCTTCCCAGGCTGCTTCCGATGGTTCTTTTAACCGGATTATTTTCTTTTTTTGAGGGAGGATGGGGAGGCATGTAGCATGACTCATCCCACCCTAAACCCTTCCTAAAGACTATCCTAGGGCTTCCCTGGTGGCGCAGTGGTTGAGAGTCCGCCTGCCGATGCAGGGGACGCGGGTTCGTGCCCCGGTCCGGGAAGATCCCCCATGCCGCGGAGCGGCTGGGCCCGTGAGCCACGGCCGCTGAGCCTGCGCGTCCGGAGCCTGTGCTCCGCAACGGGAGAGGCCACGACAGTGAAAGGCCCGCGTACCGCAAAAAAAGAGAGACTATTCTAAAAGAAGTGCCCTCAGAGCCATTTGGGGTCACCCCAAAGCAATTTACCTTCAAAGAACCAAAGCTGTTGTCATGCAAAAAGAAGCACATCTAATATCTGTGGATACCCTCCACTCTCTGGAAATCCGAAGCCAGTTATTTAAGGTTTGTGATTTACTCAGGTCACCGAGTAGCTTTTCATGGGCCTCAGTTGTTACATTCTCAGGTAATAAGAACTATCTTCACATTAACTCACACAAGCCATACAAAAGACAAACACTACAAAAAAAACACAAAACACGGGAATGTGCTCCAGAACCAAATGAGAGGTTAATCTGCTGCTGGCTAAAGTGCCTATGCCTGAGTCCTCAGCCATCTTCATTTCTTTAATGGAAAAAGAGAATCTCATGAGTCAAATTTCTCACTGCGAGCGGATCTCAATAGCCGGTTGCCCTGTGTTTCAAATGCGTAAGCGGTCCTATTTCTGCACAACGTGGAAATAAAAACCAGTGACAGCCCAAGGGAGAGACGGAACAATGGCAGGACATACACTTCCAAACAGAACCGGGAAAAGATGGGAAGAAACGCTCACGTGTAATACAACTGGAATTTTCTTTTCTTTGCTTAATTCGGTGTTAAGCATCTTGGCTGCCTTGGTTTAGGGTGAGGGAGGGGGCGCCTCTAAGCCAATGAGCCCAAAACCTTAGCATTAGGTGACAGTGGTCTGGAGGGCGGCCTGGCTACAGCAGCCTGGTCCCTGACAGCTGTTGGCTTGCATCCAAACGCTGACTCGCCTCAGGGACAGCCTGCATGTCAAGCACCTCACCTGTGCCAGCTCAGAGGTGAGTTCCTGCCCAGTGTGCAGGCTGGCGCCCTGGCCTGACACTTAAGCAGAGTCACAGGAACCGGCTCGTGCCCACTGCCAAGTCCTCTTCCTCTTCCCAAATCTAATCAATGTACAACCCAGGGAAGCCCAGACCCCACCAAGGGGAAACTCGCACCCAGCTCCAGGAAGACCACATCCTATCCTTTCCAAGACCCTGGACGCTGGTCCAGGCCACCCTGAACCAGCTGTTCCAAACAGCCTCTAACACTGTGCCGGCAGTGCTGGCCCCTCTGCAAAGCTCCTCCTGCTTCCTGATCGTGGGGAGGAGGGGACCCTGGGAAGTCACAAGCTGAGCCCTTTCTCCTTGGCCCCCATGACGCCCCCAGCTGCCACTCCAGGAGCAGAGGGGCAGCAAACTTAAAATCCAACACACAGCACAACTTGGCAAATGTCTTTCCCATCCCGGTCCCACGCACCCCTCCCCAGCACGCCCTTCCAGGAGTCGAGGCGGGGGTGGGGGTCGGCGGGGAGAGCCGGCTCCATCCCTAAGCCACCTGGCGACACCGTCAGCCACCGGGGAGCGGGGACACCTTGTCCAGACCCCACCCCCCCTCAGGTACCGCACTGCTCTTCACACGGTGGGCTCCTGCCCCGCCTTCCCATTTCCTGCAGAAACCCCAGAGGCCCTCGACCCCACCCCACCCCACGGTCCCTCACCCGCCGGTCGCTGTGCGCTCCAGCTGTCGCCCCTCGGAGAGCACCCTCGCCGCCGGGAGAACCCGGCACGCCCTCCCCTCTCGGCCGCTGGCAGGGTCCCCTCTCACCGCGGCGGGGGCCGGCCGACAGGCCGGGCGGACGGGGAGCGAGCGGGCGCCGTCGGGCTCGGGAACGCGTCCACTGCGCCCGCCCCAGAGCCGGGTCCTTCTGAGGCGCCGGCCCGCGCGAGCTGTCAGTCAGCTGGCCGCGCCCGCCCCCGCGCCCGCCCCCAGCACCCCGCCCCCCCCCGGCCCCGTCTGCGCAGGCGCGGGGCGGCCCGGGAGCGGCGTCACGTGACGGGGCGGTGCAGCTGTCGGCGCCCGGCCCCCTCCGGAGGGTTTCGGCCCACGTCCCACGTCGCTCGGCCCTGGGTTCGCCCCTCGGCGGGAGGCCTCGTCCTGCGGCCCTGGGAGCACGCTCGGGGACTTCCCGTGGTTCGCTTTAACAGAGAGTCCCGGGAACCCCGTTTGCTGGATCTGCTCAAAACTAGGCTGTTCTCCCAGGCGGGGCAGAGCTGGGTGGGCGCAGGCCGCTCTGCAAACAAATGAGTGGGTGATTTGGTGATTTTGGAGGGGGGAGCCCCGGCAGGGAGCCAGAAAGTATGGCCTGATTCTGGTTGCTTCCCCGCCGTGGTGTCCGCACCTTTAAAACAAGGATGCCCTTTGCCCTTTCCTCCTCGCCTATTTCAGAGTTGGGGTGACGTCTTGACATTAATGAGCCTACTTGTAAACCAAGTCAAGCGAGGATGTATGGAATAGAAGGGCGTTTTGAGGCCAACTGATTTTTTGAAAGGGGGCTTCTTAAAAGCTGATGGATTCCACCTTCTGCTCCGAAACGTCTAGGCCAATCAGCATCTTTTCACAAGATACAATAAACACAATTTTCAGGCTGTCGGGTTTGGGTTTCTTCCACGTCTCTTCAATTCAAACAAACAAACCAAAGCCACAAAAGGTAAAAAATAAAAGTATCTCCTACGGGAGCTTTTTCAGTTCTAGAGCAATTACAGAAATGTAAACTGACACCCCCTCCCAGTAATTTTGCGGTTATGGCAAACTTGGTTCCAGCACCTAGCAAAACAGAGTGTGGGCTCTGATGCCTCAAATTCGCTAAAGACATTTCCAGGGCTACACTGCAGAGCTACAGTGCTCCTTCTGGGGGTTGGCTGTATGACATAATAAAGCTCTGCCTTTAAATGAATGCCCTGGTATCTGAACTAGGGCAGACTGTCAATTTCAGAAAACTGTGGGTTCTCCGAAGTCCTAGCAGTTAGACAGGAGGATCTAAAGATCTGCCATGGGGGCTTCCCTGGTGGCGCAGTGGATGCACGTCCGCCTGCCGATGCAGGGGAACCGGGTTCGCGCCCCGGCCTCGGAGGATCCCACATGCCGCGGAGCGGCTGGGCCCGTGAAGCCATGGCCGCTGGGCCTGCGCGTCCGGAGCCTGTGCTCCGCAACGGGAGAGGCCACAGCGGAGGGAGGCCCGCGTACCACAAAAAAAAAAAAAAAAAAAAAAAAAAAAGATCTGCCATGTAGGAGAAAAGATGGCATATGGATTGACGATCAAGTGTCTTTCCTGTGCCCCAAGCATGGAGGTGCTGATCGCTGGGAAGGTGGCCTATTGAACTTAAAAGACTTTCTGGGAGGGAGGACTTCCCTGGCGGTCCAGTGGTTACGACTCCCTTCCCCACTGCAGGGGGCATGGGTTCGATTGCTGGTTGGGGAACTAAGATCCTGCATGCCCGTGTGGTATGGCCAAAAAGTTAAGGGAAAAAAAAAAACAACTTGTTGGGGGAAGTTAAAGGGACCGACGGGGAGGACAAAGCTGGGAGCTGTGGTTCCACAAGAGTTGTGGGGCCTTCGGCACCACAGGTCCATTCCAGATTTGCTTGACCAGCTCAGTGTAGCCATCGTGTGCAAGAAACCGGATCTCTGGGTGTTTTAAGATTGGTGTGAATTCAGGAAGGGAAGGAGTGTAAGGTGGCGTTCATTCCCTTATGTGGGCACTACAGATTGGTGCCCATGCCATTGGTCCCTGTGAGTTTCTGCCCTGCGTCCAGCAGCCTACAAGCCCATCATGAAGACTTTATGGGATGGAGGAGGGTCATATCTGTGGCTAGAGGAAGCCCTCCCTTGGTTCAGTGAGTGAACCCAGAACCAGGCATGGGCTCTTGCGGCCTTGTTCTGACTCTGGAGGTACCAACTATTCATGAAAATTGGAAAATGTGAGTTCATCCAGGGTCGTATTCCATTTGGGGAAAATGTCATTTCTCCTCAAGAGATTCATATGGACCCTATCTCTCCATACCACATAAAAGATGTTATCTGTACTTGCCAGAAAGTTGGAGAGAGGCAGATGATATGGCCATTTTATTTTTTTTTTTTTAAAGTGGGGGGCTTCCCTGATGGCGCAGTGGTTGGGGGTCCGCCTGCCGATGCAGGGGACGCGGGTTCGTGCCGCGGTCCGGGAGGATCCCACATGCCGCGGAGCGGCTGGGCCCGTGAGCCACAACTACTGAGCCTGCGCGTCCGGAGCCTGCGCTCCGCAACGGGAGAGGACACAACGGTGAGAGGCCCGCGTACCGCAATTAAAAAAAAAAAAAGGCGGGAGGGGGGGAGTGAGTTCTACAAACCACAGACCAGTGAACTTGACATTGGGCCTGGGAAGCATTCAGGCCAGATAACTCATGAAAAATATCTGTGACCCCTCAGAAGAGGAAGCACTGATGTCAAAGACCAAGTCATGCTGGCTTAACCATGAGATTTCAAGCTATGAAATCTATAGACTGGTAATTCAAGGAAATATGATAGAAGTAGTGTATTTGGACCTGGAAGATATATTTACCAAAATTCTTTCAGTAATAAGTGACAGAGATCCCGGCAAACTGGTTTTTCAAAAACTGAAAACTTCTGGGGTTGGCCCAGCAGGATCCAGGGGCCAAGTGATGTCATCAGAACTTGGTCTCTCTCCCCTTCTTGACTGCTTCTCTCTGAGCTGGGCTTCATTCTCAGATCAGGTTCTTTTTTTTTTTTTTTTTCGGTACGCGGGCCTCTCACCGTTGTGGCCTCTCCCGTCGCGGAGCACAGGCTCCGGACGCGCAGGCTCAGCGGCCGCGGCTCACGGACCCAGCCGCTCCGCGGCACGTGGGGTCTTCCCGGACCGGGGCGCGAACCCGCGTCGGCAGGCGGACTCTCGACCGCTGCGCCGCCAGGGAGGCCCAAGGTTCTTTTTATAGAGTGGTCTTCAACAGCAACAGGCTTATGTTCTCTCAACTTAGCAGCCCCCGTGGAAAAAAAAAAAAGAATTTTCTCCTTCAGTATTTCCAGCAAGCGTCTCAGGATTTGGTCTGAACGGACCAGCAGCACTCATGTGCTCATGCCATTAAACCAACCGCTGAGGCCAGGTTTGGGGGGTCAGCCCCACCTAACTACTGGGTGGAGAGGAAGGGAAGGGTGGGTGCCCGTGGGAAACTGAGGTGCTCTTGCCAGGAGAAGAGGGGTGGATTTGGGGCAGGTAAGGGAAAGCAACAGGGACTTCCCTGGTGGCGCAGTGGTTAAGAATCCGCCTGCCAATGCAGGGGACAGGGGTTCGAGCCCTGGTCCGGGAAGATCCCACATGCGGCGGAGCAACTAAGCCCGTGCGCCACAACTACTGAGCCTGTGCGCCACAATTACTGAAGCCCGCGCACCTAGAGCCCGTGCTCCACAACAAGAGAAGCCACCGCCGTGAGGAGCCCGCGCACCGCAACGAAGAGTCGTCCCCACTCGCCGCAACGAGAGAAAGCCCGTGCACAGCAATGAAGACACAACGCGGCCAAAAATAAATAAATCAATCAATTTATTTTTAAAAAAAAAGGTGGGGGGGGAAGCAACAGATACCTGGAACCAAGCGTTTGCTAAGATATCTTGTGATATTGTATAACGGGCATGAAGAAAAGGGGGGAGAAATAGTATATTTATTTGATGGGTGACTCAATATTCAAAATACTTTGATTAGAGGATGAATCCGAAAAAGAACTATACAGGGTAAAGCAGGCCATGTGGCTGAGCATCAGTTCTTTGTTTCCGGTCGCCCACCATGTCTGTTTTCCCTTCCCCCTAATATGACCACAAATTTAGCGGCTTAAAACAACACAAATTTATTATCTTACAGTTCTGGAGGTCAGGTCTTAAAATTGAGGTATCAGCAGGGCTGCATTCCTTCTGGGGGCTCAGGAAGAATGATTTCCTTGCCTTTTCCAGCTTCTAGAGGCTGCCTGCATTCTTTGGCTTGAGGCCCCTTCCTCCATCTTCAAAGGCAGTCTCCTTTAATCTGGAATACTTCTCAGCTTTTCTTTGTCCTTCGAGACACCGATCTGTACAAACTTGGGACTTCCCTGGTGGTCCAGTGTTAAAGAATCCGACTTACAATGCAGGGGATGCGGGTTCAATCCCGGGTCAGGGAACTAAGATCCCACATGCCGCGGGGCAACCGCGGGGCAACTACGCCCGCGTGCCACAACTACTGAGCCTGTGCGCCTCGGCAAGAGAGCCTGCGTGCCTCAATGAAGATCCTGCGCGTGCCGCACCTAGAGGCCCGATCCAGCCAAAACTAAATAAAATAGAATAAATAATAAAATTTTTTTTAAAGTATAAAAAAATAGAGTACAGGCTGCATGTTGTGCAAACGTCTCTCAGTTTAGATTTTTCTGCCTGCTCCTGTATAAAGTCAGGGAACACATTTTTGTTTCTATTTTTCCTTATATATTATTTGTGTATGTATTGGCTGCATCCGGTCCTAGTTGCGGCGCACGGGATCTTTTGTTGAGGCGTGCGGTTCTCTCTAGCCGTTGCGCGCAGGCTTAGTTGCCCCGCCGCACGTGGGATCTCAGTTCCCCAGCCAGGGCTCGAACCCGCGTCCCCGGCGTTGCAAGATGGATTCTTAAGCACTGGACCTCCAGGGACGTCCCCAGGTAACACATTTTTGACAGCAGTGCTGCATAACTGAAGTGTGTCCTCAGTGCATATATCCTATCGGGAGGCACACGCATTCGTTTGTCTCATTATTGGTGATGCTATGTTTGACCCGAGGTTGAGACGGTGATACATTTCTCCACTGTAAAGGTACTTTTCTCCCTTTGTAAGTAATTGGTAAACTGTCGGGAAGACACTTTTAGACTACTTAAATATCCTATTTTCCAATGAATTCTCACCCAGTGGTTTAGCACCCATTAATGATAATCCTATGGCTGCAAAATGGTGAGCATTGGAATTCGATTGCTCCATCAACACTTATTAGTTGACATTTCCCTGCATCTATTCTTTCCCTTCTCCAGTAAGCCACTGGAGTGACCTTTTTAAAATTATTATTATTTTTTCGGCTGCACCACGCAGCTTGCGAGATCTCAGTTCCCCACAGGGCCATGGCAGTGAAAGCCCAGAACCTAACCACTAGGGCACCAGGGAACTCCCTGGAGTGACCTTTAAAAACCACAAAGGGGATCAAACCTTCCAGTGGCTTCCCCCCTCAGATGTGGCCAGAATCCCTCAAACGGTTGTTAGGGTCCTGCGTGACCTGGTCCCTTCCAAGCTCTCCAGCCTAGTCTCAAGCCACTCCCTCCATGCCCTCCACACAGGGCTCCTTATAGAACTCCAGACAATCCATGTTGCTTTCCATGGAGGACCTCCCCACTTACCCCCTTGCCTGGAACTCTTCCTCCACCCCCTGCACTCCTTTACTCATCAAATACCCTTGTTCCTCACTATCACATCCTAAAGGAGGCCTTCCACTGTGACCCCCAGATCAGGTCAGATACCCAGGTATACTCGCTCACCACACACGTCCTTTTCCTTTACAGGAGCACACCAGTTCGTAATTGTCCACTTTTTCATCTGTTTAATTAGTCTCCGAGCTCCACAACAGGTAGGAACTTTGCCTGGGTTTGCTCACCCCTGTGTCTGCAGCACTTAACATGGTTCCGAGAGTAGACGATTAAATATTTGTTGAATGAACCAATATAGGATTAAGATAAGGATCTGGGGGATGGAGGTGGAGGAAAAGAAGAGGACTGAGTTATTGGAGCCAGGGCACAAATGAGCAGAGACTTGCTTCCAGGCAACTTGGTGGATCAGGTCCTGGTAGGAGGAGCTGGGGCTCACATCCCAGGTGAGCCCTCAGGACTTGGTATAGAGCTGCTATGTATAGCGCATGGCCTCGGGCTCCTTAGAGAGTGAGAATGTTATGGTCTAAAGAGCAGGATCTTCAGAGCTGGACAGAATGAGGTCTGCAGGCTAGCTGTGCCCTGCTTCTTTGGGGCGATCACTTAACTCCGAGCCTGTTTTCTCAGCTGTACAAAGAGACCGTACCAGTTTCACAGACATGAGGATGAAGAGAGGCTGTGAGGCAGCGAGGCTCCTCTCCTAGCTGTATGACCTTCAGCACACTCCTTAAGCTCAGTGGGCCTGTTTCCTCGTCTGAAAAAGGGGCCAACCATGGCATGTTCATTCATTCATTCAATGCATATTTATTGAGTCGCTGCATTTTGCCGGCGAACGAGACCAACAAAATCCCTGCCTTTCGTGAGGCTTGCGTTGCACTGGGGGATAAACAACGGGATAACTAAGTGACGGAGGATGTTAGCTGACCTGTGGCCAGGAGCAAAGCAGGGAGGGGGAAGTGAACTGTTGCAGGAATGGGAGAGAGGGAGAATTTTTCAATAGGGTGCCGGGGAGGAAGATGTGCTCCGAGTCAAGTCCTGAAGGGCATGAGAGAGCAAGCTTGGGACATCCAGGGGACACAGAGCCTCAAGCACAGGCCGGCTGCCCCAGCAGGCTTTACCCACAGTGGCTGGAGGTGAGGTGGCCCAGTGAAAAGGAATTCAGGAACATCTCATGCCACTTTGGGTTTTTGGACTTCCTGGGCCTTGTTCAACACCATGGGTTGTGGAGTTTCAACCTTCTGGCTTCCTGATGCATTCAACATCACGATCTCAGTGGAAAGAAATAAGAGACCACCCAAACTCCCTTCTGAAGAAATTTCTGATTTTCCACTGTACAACCCTTGGAAGTCTCTCTCTCTCTTTCTCCCACTGTTTACTTCAAGCACAGCACACAAATCATAAATGTACGTGGCTGAATTTTTACCAAGTGAACACTCATACAACCAAGCACCCAGATCAAGAAACAGAATATAACTAGCACCCTAGCACCCCCGCCTCAGCAGAGTCATCACTGCCCTGCCCTGTCCTCCTACACCAAAGATCAGTTTTGCCCAAGTTTGAGCTTTTTATTAATAAAATTATATAGTATGTACTCTTTTATGCCTTGCTTCTTTTATTCAACATCCTGTTTGTGCAATTTATTTGTATTGTTGTATGTAGTGTGTACTTTCATTCTGTACGGTATTTCACTGTGCACGTATACCACGATTCATTCATTCTAGCCCCAAACTACAAACAACCTAAACATCCATGAACAACACTGTACTGTATATTGTGGGAACATTCTAGCACAAGTCTTTTGGTCCACCTGCAGCAGATACTCCTAACAGTCGTCCTGGGCGGTTTAATAATCACATTCCTACCCCCAGCAGTGAAGTGTGTGGAAGTCCCAGTTTTTCCACATGTTTGCCAGCACTTGTTTTTTCACGTTAGCCGTGCTAGTGGGTGTGTAAATACGATCTCATTGTGGTTTAAGTTTGCATTTCCCTGATGACTAATGAAAGAGAGCATTTTTTCATGTTTTGGATATTCTTTTGTGAAGTACCTGTGTTTTGCCAATTGTTCTATTGGGTTGTCTCATTTATTTTTAATTTTTATGCATTTAAAAATGGATACATGGTTTACAAGCTTAACAAGTTACAGACCTACTCCTTGTATGTTTTTCCAGGGATATTCTGTGTACATATAAACATATATATCCCCCAAATCTTCTTTTTCACACAAATACACAGTTTTACACAATGGACTTAATATACCTCAAAGGCCACTGCACACCACAGCATTCCATTTGTATGTATAACATACTTTATTTAATATACTGATGGCATACGGGGCGACGCGGTTGTTTGCTTCTGCAAACATCCTACTGTAAATACTGAAGTGCAAACATCTTTGTGTACATGGGTGAGTCTATCCGTAGGATAAATTCCTGACTGGGACTGCTGGGTCATAGGGTACGTACACTTAGATTTCTGTGATTCACATTGCTATCTTGCTCTGCAAAGAGCTGAATCAATTGACAATGGCACCCATTTGGGCTGCCTTGCCAACAGAGAATCACCAAACTTTCATCTTTGCCAACTCACTAGGTGCAAAATGGGGTCTCTTGGTACTTTAAATTTGCATTCATTCCTTTTACTTTGAATGAGGCTGAGGATCTTTTCACTGGTTGAAGAGAGGCTCCACTTTAAAAAGAACTATTTCCTGGGATGAGTGGTTAGCTGGAAACTAGCTCCTGGCGGGTAAACAGAACTAATCCTGAAGATGGGATGTTTCCCATCCCCGCAAGGGCCTCCAATGTTAGCTTTTTGGTTCTATGGTCCTTATGAATCAAGGTGAGGCAAAAAACTGTGTTGAACCACAGTCTCAGAACAGGAAGAAACCTTAGAAATCAAGTCTGAGCTCATATTTTAGAGATTAAAAAAAAAAAAAAAAAAGCTGAGGTTTGGAGAGGGGAAATGACTTGCAGAAGACCACATATCAAGTCTGTTGAGAAAGAGATGAAAATCCTTGAAAGACTTGAATTGTTTCTGTCAACTGCTGTCATCCCTGTTAAATATTTTAATGAATGATTTTACTGTGCTATTTCCTTTCACAACAATGCAGTTTTAAAGTTACAGTAAACAAGCCTATACAAGTGTGGGGACAGAGGAGAACTGAGTCTTTTTGTGAAAGACTTTGAAATGGGTCAAAAAAACATTATTGGGTGTCTTCAATGGACAACTAGGTGTTCTCATGCACACCCTGGGGTTATGTGGTTCTATGGATTTTTTTCTTTGCTTTATTTAAGCTATTTATAACTCTATAGGTTTTGGAGGATCAAAAGCAATCCAAGTGATTCTGTTACCAAGGCTGTTGCCCCAGAATCATATCCCTGACCCTCCCTCGAATGGAAACCAATTATTCTTATCTAAGTTGCAGGAGGCAGATGCAAAGAGAAAAAAAAAAAAAAAAGAACTGGTTAGAACCAACCAGGCCCAAGATGGCGGAAGATGTGACTTCCAGGAGACCTTGAGCCTCATTATACTCTGACTGTAATATATTAGCATATGTTAAATGACACACCCACCAGGGCCAGGAAGTTGACGATTGCCATGACGACCAGAAAAGCCCATATAAGGACTGAAAAGGAGAGTTGCAACAGTCCCAGGTCCAAACCACACCCCTGTTCTCCATTAAGTCATGAATATTCCCCCCACCCCTTCCAATTGCCTGCTTTTTACCTCGACCTGCCAATATATTTGGTGGCTCCACCTGAATTGGGCTGAGAAGTTGATTTGCGAGCTAGATTCCCCCTTTCCATTCTTTGGCCACTAAATACAGCTGGCACTGTTCCACTCTCAGCACTGGTTTCATCATTGTCTGTGCGAATCTGATCGGAAAAAGTCAGGAGGTCTCGGCTGGGGCTAGGAACCCGGCGCAGGTCCAGTTGACCAACTTGGTTACAATTTTTGTCCACCGATATCAGACATACAAAGGAATCTTGTCTGGTAGAAGTTCAATTGACTTCCCCATTGTAGAAGAAGCCAGTTTTGGCTCTATTAAGCAAATTCATTGCAGCATTCCTGACTGCATACATGTGCCTGCCTTTTGGATTCATCTCTGAATCACATGTATCATCTTACCTACTTCCTCATGAATTAGTGAGTTAAATTAACTCTTTGACATGTGTTTCTATTTGTATGACAGTCATGATTTAAGCTTTTTTTTTTTTTAAAGATACTCTTTTGGGGGGAGGGATAAATTAGGAGGTTGGGATTAACATACACACTACTAGATATAAAATAAGCAACAAGGACCTACTGTAGAGCACAAGGAACTATACTCAATATTTTGTAATAACCTATAAGGGAAAAGAATCTGAAAAAGAATAGATACATACGTATATATATGTATAACTGAATCACTGCGTTGTACACCTGAAACTAACACGATATTGTAAATCAACTATACTTCAACTAAAAAAAAGATACTCTTAACTTGCTCATAGCAAGTATATCTTAAGCACAGCAGGCACTGGTAGTCTTGATGTTCTCCAAAGACAATCATCCTCTCTTTCAGCCTATGCAAAAAGAATCGACGACGGATGGGAGGCCTACCCCACTCTTCTTCCTTGTGGGAATAAACAGACCAGGAGATAGGAGGCTCAATGAGGGTTGACTGAATGCATAGCCCCATTGTGAATGCAGAGGTACAGTAACAAAATTTTAAGCTTTTAAAGTTCAAATTTTGATGATTAATGCACCCCTTACTTCCAAAAGCTTGCCTCGATAAGCGTTTCTGGGAGTAAGAACGGTAAATTGTGAAAAGGTGGCTTGCAGGCAGTGAGAGTCTGATAGATCCCGCAGCTGCAATTACTGTTTCTAATCAATCTTACAAGTTAGTGGGTACTTAAGAGTTTAATAACAAACACTGAGCGCCTACTTCCCAGCCCTGCGGAAACTGTTCCTAATATTGTAGGACATACCACCCCCACCCAAAAAAAAAGCCAAACAATACCCAACCACGTTTCCACCTTCAAAACACTTAGGACTTAGCATCTGGAAGGAATCGCTGGGATGCCATGGTTTCCATGTCGCTCAGAGGAGAACCAGAGGCTCAGCGAATCAGGAATCGCGCAGCCAATGGCGCTTCCCCTACTCCCCACGTGCTTGCTGGCTCCGTCGTTCTCACTCGAGCCTCTCCATTAACCCGTGTTCCGTCCTCGCACGCCGTACAGGCCACACCTAACGCTGGCTGAGAAGGGCCACCGCAGGCTCAGTAAACCCGGGCAAGAACTCCTCCCCGAGTCAAAAAGCCTAGCCGCGCGGCTTGGACCTTGCGGCAGCCCGTAGCCCTCATCCTTGCTCTTCCGGACCTCAGTCTGGATGGATCCCTTTATTTTAGCGAGGGGACCTTGTGACTAAGAGCCGTGTCTGTCCCACAGGGATGCCGGCCGCCGGGTCCCAGCAAACCACCTCAGGCACCCTTCTCCGCTGCCGGGAGCGGCGCCACCGGAACTGCGCAAACGCGGCGCCGCTGACCACGCGGGGTTCACTTCCGGGGGTCGTGCCGCGAAGCGGTCCAGGTTGGGCTCTGTCTCTCGTGTCCGCTCGGAGGCCGCCTCCCTCCGATCGGCCCGGCAGGACCGAGCCGAGCCGCGGGGCCCCCTCCGGCCCGGCCATGAGTGCGGCCGCATGATGCGTCCCTGCCTCGGCCGCTGCAGTCGCCGCCGACGCCGCCGCAGGCCGGGAGGAGCCGCAGCGCCGGGCGACCCCGCCCGGGCCTCGGGTGAGTGCGGTGGGCCGGGGCGGGCTGCTCGCGCCCGGGTCTCCCGGCCACTCCAGGCCCCCGTCCGCCAGCCCCGGGCCCCCTGCTCCCTTTCCTCCACCCCACCCCGCACCTACGACCTTCCCGAGTTCCTCGGGGGCACCTCTGTGCCAGCGCTTGACTTCTCTTCCAGGTGTCTCCTTGTCACTCCTTAGTGCATCTTTCCGGGTAGGGCCCGAATTGCAGCCCCAGCTTTTTGCCTGACCTTGGGTGTGACACTCAGGTCTCCGAGCCACTGTTTTCTCCTTTAATAACTAATAACGGGGTTCTCGTTGGAGTCCGAAGAGTGGCAGTAAATCCTGTGTAAGCTGTAAGGAGTAGTTTATAGGCATGCGTTACAGTGGACTTCCTCTAACGTCGCCCATGGCTTCTCGAATGAATGCTCCTGTTCTTCCCTCCCTTGTAAGTTTTAATTTTTCTTTTTTATTCTTTGCCCACCTTCTTCCTTTTCTTCCCTTCCCCTGCCAATGATCTTTGGGGGATTGCCTGCCAGGGCACCTGGGACAGTCAGGTCAGCCTTCAGGGCAATGTTTGCATCTTTTCTTGCTGTCGCCAAGGCTCATCTCTCCTGAGGAGTCATTGCTGCTGAAACTAAGTCTCTTTTCGCTGTTAGATGGACATAGTTTATTGGCTTATGGGTAACCAGTTTTTTTGGCGGGGGGGGGTTGGTTAAGAACTGTTGATGTAGCTGCTTTGTAGCTTCTTTTACTGACCAGGTGGTGTAAAGGGCTGTCCACGCAATGCTACAGTGTTTAATGTTTGCAGTCTGCTTAGTGTTTGTACTTAATGCACGTAGATTTATCTGTTTTACTACTGCTGTCTCAAATGGTCTAGAAATCTGGGCCAATGTATATTTCTTCTTAGACTCTTCACCTTAAAGATGATGAATTTAATCTGTTGATACTTTCACAAATTTTATTTGCTTAAAGTCACCTTTTTAAACGTCAGATTTAATCTTTTTGATACTGTCTTAACGTTTACTTATCTGAAGTCACCTTTTTAGAAAGTCATCTTGGGGACTTCCCTGGTGGCTCAGTGGTTAAGAATCCGCCTGCCAAGGCAGGGGACACGGGTTTGAGCCCTGGTCTGGGAAGGTCCTACATGCCACGGGGCAGCTAAGCCCGTGGGCCACAACTACTGAGCCTGCGCTCCAGAGCCCGTAAGCCACACCTACTGAGCCTGCCTGCCACAACTGCTGAAGCCCACACGCCTAGAGCCCGTGCTCCGCAACAAGAGAAGTCACCGCAGCGAGAAGCCCGTGCACCACAACGAAGCGTAGCCCCCGCTCGCCACAACTAGAGAAAGCCCACGCCCTAAATTTGCTTCTTAGGAAGTCAGAGTACTTTTTTAAAAAAATATTTATTTATTTTGGCTGCGCAGGCTCTTAGTTGCGGCATGCGGGATCTTCGTTGCAGCATGCAAACCTAGTTGCAGCATGCGAACTCTTAGTTGCGGCATGCGGGATCTTCGTTGCAGCATGCAAACCTAGTTACAGCATGCGAACTCTTAGTTGCGGCACGTGGGATCTAGTTCCCTGACCAGGGATCAAACCCAAGCCCCTTGCATTGGGGGCGTGGAGTCTTCGCCATTGGACCACCAGGGAAGCCCCAGAATACTTGATTAAAGAGAAAGGCTCTTGGGATATTTGAAAAACGGAATGGAACAGACGTCTTAAATTGCACCTCTTGCAGATTCTGGTAAATAGAAGGGTCGAGTGACTGACATTACTTGGATTGTGTGCTTTCAGGAGTGAGGCTGGTAGGTGGGCTTTTAAGTTGTGAGGTGGAGGAGCATGAGACTATTTGATAGTAATTTCCTAAATAATTCATAAATCAACAATTGGAACTCTTTATGCACACATCTCACGTCAAAGCAAAGTGGGTAGAGATGTATACAGAAGTTGTTGTTGTTGTTTTTTTACCAATGACTCAGAGCCTGCCTCGATTACAATGAGTGAATTGGGAATTTTCAGCCTTGCTAATCAGTGCACTGTGAAAGCAGAAATCCTCTTCTAGAAAGGACAAATATTAGCATGAATAGAATGACCCTCTCAGCGAGAGAGAGAAAGTACTGAAAGGAACTTTGTATAAGAACAGTCTTGAGCCAGTCAAAAGTCGGGACATGCTTTTACATTCTTACTGAAACTGTTACCTGCAAGGCTTGGACCCTTTGGTGACATAAATCACATAGTCTTTGTTAATTTGAGGAAATGGAACGAGCAGTAAGTTCACATATGAAGTTAATGCTTGGGATGAATTGAGAAGTAGTTTTCCTCATGATTCCAGAATTTCCCTGCTCCAATCCGTGCTGAGCAACTCTACAAGATAGTTTTCTTAGAGCAGCTTTTTGGGGGTATGTTTCTTAAAAGTAATGTTTTAATTATAGAGGTAATACATGCTTGTTTGGTTAAGAAAAAAAAAAAGTTCAAACACTAGAGCAGAGCATAAAGTACAGAGTCTAAACACTCACTCTTGCTCCTTTTTGTCCCCAAAGCCAGTTTCCAGGGTCAGGTTAACAACTTGTGTGTGACCCTTCAGCTGTAGCACCCGAGAAGAGTTCGGGCCACCTGCAGAGTTGGTCAGCTACAAAGTTGAGAGGGAACAGTCCACACAAGACCACCGTCACTTCTGACACCAGTTGCAAGTCTGGGGGTTCCCCACGCCACCCTCAGGTTCGATTACTAGCTAGAAGGCCTCACAGAACTCACTGAAAGCTGTGTGCTCAGAGTTATGGTTTATTAAAGTCAGCCAAGTGAAGCGGCTCTTAGGACAGAATCTGGGGCTGTACCAAACATGGAGCTTCCATTGTCCTCTCCCCAAGGAGTTGGAACGTGGTACGTAACTGGCGTTGACACGAGTATTGCCAACCAGGGATGCTCACCTGAGCCTTGGTGTTTGGAGTCTTTATTGGGCTTTTATGACATGGGCATAAATGATTGATTGATGGACCGCCCACAAGGTTGATCTCAGTTTCCAGGTCAGCTGATACTGCGTGACCCAGAGCGCCACCCTAAATCATGTTTTTGGTCTTTCTGGTGTGGCCAGTCCCCACCCTAAATCAGATTGTCAGCCGACGATAAAGCCCAGACCTTCTTTTGAGCATAGTTAAATTCTTTATTACACAGCATCCTTCCTTCATTCATGGTACCTTCCTTAAAAATATACTTTTTAAAAAGAGATGCAGACTCACAGCTATAGGAGAACAAACTAGTGGCTACCAGTGGGGAAGAGGGAAGGGGAGGGGCAAGATAGGGGTGGGGGATTAAGAGGTACAAACCGTCGTTAGTAAATACGCTACAAGGATATATTGTAAAACTCAGGGAATATAGCCAATTTTTTTTTTTTTAATATTTATTTATTTGCTTGGTTGCACTGGGTCTCAGTTGTGGCAGGCGGGCTCCTTAGTTGCAGCTCGTTGGCTCTTTAGTTGCAGCATGTGGGCTCCTCAGTTGTGGCAGGCAGGCTCCTTAGTTGTGGCTCCAGGCCTCCTTAGTTGCAGCATAAATGGAATATAACCTTTAAAAATTGTGAATGTCATACACCTGAAACTTGTATATTGTAACTCAACTATACCTCACTTAAAATTATATATATATGTGTACATATATTATGTATATACACACACTCTTTTTGCTTTACCATTGACAAGGGACTCTCCCTTATAGATCATGGAGCAGAGGCTGTTGGGAGAGTTCTCTCAACTTTGACTCCATTCCAGCTGAGCTATCTCTGAATGCCTATCAGTCTTTTTCTTCCCCTGCCCTCTGAGGAGGAGAAAACGCCTCCTTTCCAGTTTAACATGTGTCCGTACTTTGGTCTGCCTGTTAGGGGACGGCATTTAGTCACTTACTCTCACTTGCCTCTGATTTTTTTTCTCTTTCACTCACTTCTTTGCCTCTATCTACAGACGTATTTTTGTCTTGCTTACTACTTCATTCTATTCTTGAAAAACCTCTAGTAGAATTTTAATAATTGTCTAATAAATCCAGACTCTTCATGGGGCCAAGATAATGCCTTATATTGGTACAGCGCCTCATAGTTTTGAAAACGCTTATCCTGCAGTGGTTTGTACATAGTGGCGCGTGGTAAACAGGCAGAGGGCGAGAGTCTTCTAACTGGAGGAGACAGTGGGCAGAAGCACAGAGGTGTGAACCGGCCCTGCAGGGGAGCCAGGATGAACGCTGCGTGGGAGAGCCTGGCCGGGCAGGGGAGCCAGAGTCAGTGGCGCCTTGGATGCCATGGTCCCGAGGTTTGGCGCCTGTGTTGGTTAGGGTTCTACAGAGGTACAGCCAGAGGTGAGGGGGCCTAAGCTTGGGTCGTGGGAAAGGTGGGAAGGGAAGGGTCAGAGCTGTAAGCAGGAAGCGTCGGCAGCGTGTAGGAGTGAGGGACCAGGAGGCCTTGTGTCCACAGGTTGAAAGGTGCTTCGTAAATACTGGCTATGTGAGGAGTGTCAGCAGTAAATGGAAGGAGAGGCCGGCTCTGTGTTAAGCTGGTGGCTTGGGTCATTCTGGGACAGGGCGCAGTGCGTTTGCAGACCCAGTGATAAGCAGGGGCAGGCAGGGTAGAGAAGCTTCCAGTTTCTCTTGAGACAGGCTCTTAGGGTATTTCTGGTCGGAACGTTTTGAATTCTTAGCGGTCCGTATTTCCCAGATTCGGTGTCCTCGTTAGGGAGCGCGTTTTCTGAAACCAAGCGCTCAGGGAGGTGGTGTGTTTTCACGGAAGAGCGTGGGCTCTGGAGTCAGAACAGCCCCGACTCCACGCTTTGCTGGCCGTGAGCTTGGGCAGGGTACTGCAGCTCGAAGGCGCAACTTCCTCCTCCCTCAGCGAGCACCTCGTTTTTAGGCTAGTGGCGGGGTTCACCGTCCTGATGTATACGGAGGTCCTGACACATAGCAGAGGTTCAGTAACTGGCTTGTCCTTTCGCGTTCCAGTATCTTACAGTGTCGTCAACTTGCGTCTGGGAGCTGGCTTCACTGTGAGCGGGTCACATGTGCCTCGTGTTGCAGCTTTGGGCAGAAGCGGGGATTCACCAGCGTGGTTCAGGCTCAGCTTTTCCCTGGGACGGGACACTTGAAGGGTTTGGGGACTCGGGTTCTTTTTGTCTCTGGCTTTGGAATTCTTGAGGCTTTCGTTACCATGTTGGGATCTTTAAAAATAGCTCCTCCATTTGACTTTCAGGCTGTGGCTCTGGTATGGGGATAAAGGTGGAAGCTTTGGCGTTTGTGTACACGTGCCTTTGAGGCTGCCTCCTGCAGCCTGTGTGCTCCCAGTGACACACCCAGAAAACGCCCTGCCAGCGTGGGTCTCTCTCCTTCCTCCCCTTCTCCCTCTCCCCCCTTAACCCGTCCACGTTTCTCCCCCTCAGCTCCCCGGACCGTCTGACCCCATCCCATCCCACCCCACCCCAGGCCTCCCACTTTGACCCTCTTACTTACTCCTTTCCGGTTCCTGTGGGGTTTGTTTTTGCTTTTCCTTCTCTCACTCAGCGAGTGTTTGCGGAGTTTGGGGTGCGCCGAGGATATAACGAGACAGCCCGGGTGGGAGGGGAGCTAAGAGGTGAGTTCCACAGGCCCCGGGCCGGGTAGGGCTGGTGTAGCCACAGAGTGGCCTTTGGGTTTTATTCTAACCACAGAGGCAGCAATTGGCTGGTTTTAATAGGTAAGGGAGTGGCAGGATCCGACTTCATATCTGTAAACACTGGCCCTGGGTGCTGATCGGGGAGGGGGTTAGTGGGTGCACAGAGGCAGTGAGTGTGGAAACGGATCACCGGTTTGTGCTGCCCGGGCGGGGCATCCTTGATCTGGGTCGGTGTTGGAGATCGAGCCCACAGGACCTGCTGACGGGTTAGGGGTGGGGAGGTTGGGAAAAGAGTGGAATGAAGGGTGTGTCCTGGTTTTTGACCTTGGCAACTAGATGGTGGTGCCATTTATACAGACGAGAAGGTAGGGTCAGAACGGTTTTGGTGGGTGGAGGGGTTTCTGCTTTGTCCCTCCCGTGGAGTTGTTGAGTAACGGATTGGGACACCCAGTAACGCATTATTTGTTTGGCAGTTTGCCACGTGCATCTTTTCTAACTACGTGCCACTGAGATCCTGTGAGATTATTTAGCGAGCATGTAGCTAAAGAGGACAACCCAGGAGCACCACGTTTCGATGTCTGTGGAGGAGGAGGACCTGGCAGGAGGCTGAAGAGTGCTCGCCGGGACGACGGGGAAGAGCCCAGCGGCGTCCCCTCCCCCGCCCCGTGAGATTGGCTTTCCTCGCCCAGAGCCTTGGCTGCTTGTGTGTTTCTCAGTTTGCCCTGTTTTGTTTTAGTATGAAAGACCTTTCTGGAAAGGTCACATAAGTTTACTGTTCACAGTATGGACAGTGTGCCAGCATACTATTGAGGCTTGGCTTTTGTTCCCTTAATATTCCATTGGTTTTTTCCCTTAAAGGTTAATATTCTGTTCTTCAGATTCAGTAATTTGAGAAGAAAATACTGGTTCATATGGCATACATTACTGGTCTGGTTTGAAAGCACAAACTAAATCTTTCATGATTGCAAATTGATGGAAAGAACATATAAGAGCATAATTGCAGTGGCAGTGCATGCACTGGAGCCAAGGCACTGGGGTAGGCTGTCTGAATGCTCCATTCTTTTACCAGCTTCAGTGAGGAGTCTGCCTCTCTAACCAGGCCCCGTCCTAGCTCACTTATCACCCCGGTTGGGGACGTGCGTGGGACGGAAGTGCTGTCCTTCTCCCTTCTGCTCTATGGAGCAGCCCGTTTGCGGGGCCACTTGTGAGATCTTACCGTTATCCTGGATGACACCTCCTCTGACTTCTTAAAATTTCCCCTTGCAGCCTTATTTTTTGGTCATAATTATTTATCTTACATCGTACTAAGTTGAGAAAATATCAAGAAATTGAAAGAATGAAATTTAGAGTAAATGATGGAAA
This sequence comes from Physeter macrocephalus, assembly GCF_002837175.3. Lineage (NCBI taxonomy): Eukaryota > Metazoa > Chordata > Mammalia > Artiodactyla > Physeteridae > Physeter > Physeter macrocephalus. Next base: position 52,359,420 of record NC_041230.1, on the reverse strand, counting down.
ATGTACAAGGAGAATCACTGAAGAGGATAAATCACACACACACACACACGCACGCACACACACACACACGCACGCCCCTGCCGAAATGATGGAAAATGTACAAGGAGAATCACTGAAGAGGATAAATCACACACACACACACACACACACACACACACACACACACACGCCCCTGCCGACCAGCCTCAGGCCCACCTGGCCCCCTTGCACATCCTCCAGGCCTGCTTCTCAGTCTCACCAGGACCTCCAGTTCCTTGCGGTTTTCTGTCACCTGGCTTCTCAGGCTGCTCCCCTTCGTCCCGCCCTCCATGGCGAATCCCCAACCCCCTGTAGGGCTTCGGGTGCCCGGCTGGGCTTGTGGATGAAAGGCCTGGCTGTTGTGGCGTTTATTGGGAACCGGGGGTTGCAGCGCGGTCTGGCCCACGGTGCTGAGTTTCAGCTCTCTCTTGCCACCTCCCCTCCCGCCCTTCCTTTTTCCAATCTCCGTCGTCGCCATCCTCAGCTCTTCTCCACTTCCAGCACCCACAGCCCACCTCCTGCCCGCTCAGAACAGCGTGTGGGGTGGGATCTGCTTTAGCTCCGCTTCGTCCATCTCCTGTGTACCCTCCCCCCCACCCAGGGAAGAGGGTCCCTCTGCTCTGTCAGCCCCTGCGTCTGCACACTGGGACCCTTCTTTAAAAACGGAAAAAGTGAGCCTATGTTGCTTTTGTAGTTGCGGGAAAGGCTCAAATAAGCATAAAATGAGAAAGAAAAAAGCAACCACGCCAGGACCTTTTGGTTTATAGTTTCTTAATCTGATTGTTTAGTTGGCTTAACTAGTCATATATATATATATGTATATATGTATATATATATGTATATATATATAAATTTTTTTTTTTTTTTTTTTTTTTTTTTGCGGTACGCGGCCCTCTCACTGCTGTGGCCTCTCCCGTTGCGGAGCACAGGCTCCGGACGCGCAGGCTCAGCGGCCACGGCTCACGGGCCCAGCCGCTCCGCCGCATGTGGGATCTTCCCGGACCGGGGCACGAACCCGTGTACCCTGCATCGGCAGGCGGACTCGCATCCACTGCGCCACCAGGGAAGCCCTATTCATGTTTATTTTACTTGCAAAAAGTTATATATGATATCATGCTTTTTATAAAACAAGAGAACCATCCGGAACTAAAGTAAAAACAGAATCTTTCTCCTTCGGACCGGGGCGCGAACCGGTGTCCCCTGCGTCGGCAGGCGGACTCCCAACCACTGCGCCACCAGGGAAGCCCTAGGCATATAGTCTTCAGTCTCTTTTCGTTACATCACTTTGGGGCTGTTCTAGGCTTTTTAAAAGTGTGGCCTGTTCAAACCGAGAAGCAGCGTGGTGGGACTTGTGTGGAGGTTCCAGACTAACTGGGGGTCCGGGGTGGCTCATCTGTAAATAGGGAGACCAAGTCCTTCTTTAGGTTCATCATAGCTTTTCTTTTTTAAAAAAATTTGTTTTCTTTTATTTATTTTTATTTTTGGCTACATTGGGTCTTCGTTGCTTTCATTGCGCACGGGCCCAGCCGCTCCGCGGCACGTGGCATCTTCCCGGACCAGGGCTCAAACCCGTGTCCCCTGCATTGGCAGGCAGATTCTTAACCACTGCGCCACCAGGGAAGCCCCTATGATTTCTTTCCTTCTACTAACTTTGGGTTTTATTTGTTCTTTCTTCTCTGGTTGCTTTAGGTGTAAGTTTAAGTTTGAGATTTTTCTTGTTTCCTGAGGTAAAACTGTATTGCTATAACCTTCCCTCTTAGAACTGCTTTTGCTGTGTCCCACAGGTTCTGGATCATCTTGTTTTTGTTGTCATTTATCTCTAGGTATTTTTTGAATTCCTCATTGATATCGTCAGTGATCCATTGGTTGTTTAGTAACATACTGTTTAGCTTTCGTGTGTTTGTGTTTTTTACAGGTTTTTTTTCCCCGAATTGACTTCTTTCTTTTTTTTTTTTTATTAAATATTTGTTGGGACTCCCCTTGTGGCGCAATGGTTAAGAATCCACCTGCCAATGCAGGGGACACAGGTTCAAGCCCTGGTCCGGGAAGATCCCACATGCCGTGGAGCAGTTAAGCCCGTGCACCACAACTACTGAGCCTGCACTCTAGAGCCCATGAGCCACAACTACTGGGCCCACGTGCCACAACTACTGAAGCCCGCACACCTAGAGCCTGTGCTCCACAACAAAGAGAAGCCACCGCAGTGAGAAGCCCGTGCACTGCAAGAGTAGCCCCTGCTCGCCGCAACTAGAGAAAGCCCAAGCGCAGCAATGAAGACCCGACACAGCCAAAAATAAACAAATAAATATTTATTTGTTTATTTATTTATAAATATTTATTTATTAGGTTGCATCGGGTCCTTAGTTGTGGTATGCGGACTCTTAGTTGCACCATGAATGTGGGATCTAGTTCCCAGACTAGGGATCGAACCTGGGTCCCCTGCATTGGGAGCGCGGAGTCTTAACCACTGCGCCACCAGGGAAGTCCCCCGAATTGATTTCTAATCTCATAGCACTGTGGTCGGAAAGATGCTTGATATGATTTCAGTTTTCTTAAATTTACTGAGGCTTGATGTGTGGCCCAAGGTATGATCTGTCCTGGAGAATGTTTCACGTGCACTTCAGAAGAAAGTGTGTTTTGCTGCTTTTGTATGGAATGTTCTATAAATATCAATTAAGTCCATCTGGTTTCATGGTCATTTAAGGCCTGTGTTTCCTTATTGATTTTCTATCTGAATGATCTGTCCATTGATGTAAGTGGGGTGTTAAACTTCCCCACTATTATTGTGTTACTGTCGATTTCTCCTTGTATGGCTGTTACCATTTGCCTTATATATCGAGATGCTCCTATGTTGGATGCACATATATTTACAATGGTTATATCTTCTTCTTGGATTGATCCCCTGTTCATTACGTAGTGTCCTTCCTTGTCTCTTGTAACAGTCTTTATTTTAAAGTCTACTTTGTCTGCTAAGAGTATTGCTACTCCAGCTTTCTTTTGATTTCCATTTGCATGGCATACCTTTTTCCATGCCCTCACTTTCAGTCTGCACATGTCTCTGGGTCTGAAGTGGGTCTTTTGTAGACGGCATATATACGGGTCTTGTTTTTGTATCCACTATGAATCCCATTAAATTTTAGGTAATTACATGTATGTTCTTATTGCCATTTTGTTAATTGTCTTGGCACGAAAGCACCTAGCCTACCGTCTCATTGTGACTTCTTTTTTGTCTTTGAATGTAAAGTATCTTTTTTGGTAGGTTTCAGTCTTTTTTGTCGATGATTGTTCAGCAGTCGTGATGTTGCTGTTTTCGTGAGAGGAGGTGAGCTCGATCCTTCTACTCCGCCATCTTTTCCAGAATTGAGGGGCTGCTTTTAGTTTGGACGCTTGCCGTCTGTTTCCTCAGCACGTGCTGGCTTTTATTCCCTTGATATGGGGTGCGCAGGTGCAGCCGCCCTTGTGCGCTACTGGGATGGCGGGGGCAGCACTTGGCGACTACTCGCAGGTCTCGTAGCGGTGGCCTGTGCCTGCCTCTGGAGTCCACGATGGCGGCAGCGACTCGCGCCCGCCCCCAGAGCCCCTGTAGGCAGCGTCCCGTTGCCCGGGAGCGCTCGTAGGGAAAGAAGCTCTTATGGTGGTCCCTCCCCTCTCCCTCGTGCACCCCTCGGTTCCTCGCCTTGGCTCTCTGACAGGCCCAGGCTTCCTCCGAGCACACCCTCAGTTGCCACAGGCCAGCCTGTGTCGGTGCATCCGCCGCGGTACTCTCCCTGGGTCTGACCTCCGAAGCCTGAGCTTCAGCACTGACAGAGGAGCGTCTCAGGCTGGGGAGCGCAGGGTGGCGGCGCCGACTTTCTGTGCAGGTCGCTCTGTGTTGCCTTCCGTACACTGGTTACTATGCTCTCCTGCTAGGCTCCGATGCTCCCCGTCTGTCCGGGCTGATCTCCTCGCCGGCGAGGGGACTTCTCAGGATGCGGGAACCCTTCCTCCTGCACAGCTCCCTGCCTGGGGTGCAGGCCCTGTCTACATTCCTTTCTTTTTCTTTTATCTTTTGTTCTACCTGGTTACGTGGAGGTTTCCTTGCCCTTTTGGAAGTCTGAGGTCTTCTGCCTGCGCTCAGTAGGTGTTCTGTGTGTCGTTCCACTTGTAGATGTATCTTCAGTGTTTTTGTGGGAGAAGGTGAGCTCCTCGTCCTACTCCGCCATCTTGGTCCCGTCCTCTTATTTTATTTATTATTTATTTTACTAATATATTTATTGGAACAGTATAAAGGGTTTTATGTAAAATGAAAACAAGGTATCACATCAATTAAATACTAGGACAAAGCAATCCTTTGTTACACAAATTAAAATTCGTTGCAGAAGCCACGTTAATTCTATTTATTGGGAGCCAGTGAAGATGAAGTCAGTTTACACAATAAATAGAATTTTGTCTTGTTGAAAGGTTCATCGTAGCTTTATTTTTTTTTTAAGTATTTATTTTTGGCTGCATCGTGTCTTCGTTGCTGCATGCAGGCTTTCCCTAGTGGCAGAGGGCGGGGGCTACTCTTTGTTGCGGTGGGCGGGCTTCTCACTGTGGTGGCTTCTCTTGTTGTGGAGCTCAGGCTCTAGGTGTGTGGGCTTCAGTAGTTGTGGCACGCGGGCTCAGTACTTGCGGTTCGCGGGCTCTAGAGCGCAGGCTCAGTAGTTGCGGCGCACGGGCTTAGTTGCTCCGCGGCATGTGGGCTCTTCCCGGACCAGGGCTCGAACCCGTGTCTCCTGCATTGGCAGGCGATTCTCAACCACTGCGCCACCAGGGAAGCCCCATCGTAGCTTTAAATGAGATAATACTTAAGAGGGGAAATTGAAAAATTGTTTTTTCCTTCCAGCTACATATGTCCTTCGCTTAACCACATTTAAACAAATTTGCTTCTTTAATTTTCTCACCACCCATTCTGCAAGCTCTTGGCTCTTTACCGAAACTGCTGGGAAAAGGTCCCGGCCCCCTTTGTGTGTTGACTGCTCCAGCCAGCCTTTCTGCTCCTAACCCCTGCCTGTCCCCTTCAGGCCCCTGCTCCCCTCCTGGCGCTGCCTCTATCAGCTCTGCTCTGGGGCATGGCAGCCGCCTCCCGGTTGCCCGTCTTCCTCCTTCCATCCTAATCTTAGTTTGTCACCAGTTATCTTTCTAAAACATTTGTCTGTTGACCGAAGTTCCAGTCTCCCTTTGCAGCAGAATGACGTACGGAGTTTTAGGCTGCCTAGCTCGGCCTTCGCGGTGCTTTGTGCGGGGGCCCCGGCCTCGCCTGCCCTGCCTTCCCGCCCTCCCTCGCGCTGAGCCCGGGGCCCTGCAGCCCGCGGGTTCCCCTTCCAGCCTCTGTGCCTCTCGCACTGTCCTCTCCTGTGCGGATCTTGCCTGTCCTGTGGGCCCACTCCTACTGTCGTCCTAACCGACACTTTTCTGGTTCCTCTGGACGGGATAAGCGATTGTCCTCTCTCTCCCTCATCGCCCTCTGCCCGCCACTGGGGATAACACGGAGCACATCGTTTACCAGGCTGTTCCCCGCCTCTCTCTCCCATGAGCCCTCGTGGACTGAGGGCCTGTCCACGGTCGCGCATCCTTGGGCCTCACGTGGAGTCTGCGGCTTGGAGGCCCCGCCCCCACGTTTGAATTCAGCACATCTCATGGCCTGTGTTTGCCTCACGTGCTGCTTCTGTGCCTGAAGCAGAGATGTGCTTATTCCTGTTTCTTATAGGTCAGCAGTGGGCATATGAATAGTAAAACAGTGATGAGTTTCAGCAGTGTTTTAACGTACGCGTGAATACCAGACTCTAGGGTACACATTTCCTTTTATTGCAACAGTGAAAATCATTGGATCTTCATTCTTCTTTTTTGTAGCAACTGATCACCAAAGTATATAGATGTCTTTTGTTTACTTGTTTTCAGTTTGTTTATGAGAAATGCATTTTCTGTTTATAGACACAGGGAAAAAAGTGAGGGGAAGAGTTTGAGACACTTGCCCGAAGATCCTGTTGAAAGTAAACTGAGACAGGGTCTGGCTCGGAAGGCAGTGTCTGTAGGGAGAGAACGGTTTCAGCAGCACTGAGAACTTGGCTGTTACGACACCTCTTTACACCTGCACGTGTACCTGTGCTGGTTATTTTTACTCCTGTTCATTTTTTAATTGAGGCATAGTTAACGTACAGTGAAATGCACAATTTTAAGTGTATAATTTTAACAGCTCATTGAATTTGGTCTGCCAATGTGTGTGCCCATGTAGCCTGCTGCCCCGTCCGCCAGCTCAGAAAGTTACCTCGGGCTCTCCGCCACTCCCTCGGTGCCCCAACCCCGTTCTGATTTCTTTCAAAATAAATTAGCTTCGCCTGGTGTAGAGTGCCATGGAGATAGACTCCTACTGTACGTATTCTTTGTCTGGTGTTTTCACTTAGCGTGATTTTTTGAGATTTAACCACACCGTTGCATGTATCCGTAATACCGCCACCCCGTGTCAGTGTGCCCTCGTACGACTATACCGTGGTTTGTTTATTCGTCTCCTGGTGAGGGATGTTTGGGTTGTGTAATGAATGAAGCAGCTGTGGACAGTTCTGTACATGTTTTGTGTTCATATTCACCTTGAGGGTAAATAACCTAGAAGTGGAACTGCCGAGTCACGGGGCGGGTGTTGGTTTAACTCTGAGAAAGTGCCAGACCGCTTTCCGAAGCGGTTGCCATGTTGGTTATTTTTTAAAATTTATAAAAGTAACTGGGGGTTTGGTCTCATCGTAGAGATCCTGCTGTAGACCTGAGGACTGCGATGGGCAGTCCCGTGTTGTGCAAAGCCGGTTTTCTTTTAAAACAGTGCTGGGCTTCCCTGGTGGCGCAGTGGTTGCGCGTCCGCCTGCCGATGCAGGGGAACCGGGTTCGCGCCCCGGTCTGGGAGGATCCCACGTGCCGCGGAGCGGCTGGGCCCGTGAGCCATGGCCGCTGGGCCTGGGCGTCCGGAGCCTGTGCCCCGCAACGGGAGAGGCCACAGCAGAGGGAGGCCCGCATACCACAAAAAAATAAATAAATAAATAAATAAAAATAAATAAAACAGTGCTGACACAAGCTCACTTGAAGATATTCAGAATGAATGTGAATGAAAAGTTGCAGGTATTACTAGGCATAATTAGGCATTACTGGTCCAGCATGTTATCTGGCGTTTAAAGCTGTCGGCTACTGCATAAATATTTGAAGAAAGTTACCATGTATATATATACATATATAAATGCCATATTTTAAAAGTCACCTCCGTTAGTTTAAGCGGCACGTGGCTCGCGGCCACGTTTGTTACTGAAAAGTTCAGAGGGGACTCAGGCCACAGATAGGCTAGGGAACCTTTGGTGTGCAGGGGGGCGGGGAGGTTGTCCAGGCGCTTGTGGAGGGAGGACGGGTCCTGAGGAGACTTGTAGGGCCGGGTGGGCAGGGGAGCCTGGCAGCAGGGCCGGGCCCGGCGGAGGGGCGCTCCCGGTCAGGAAGCGGCGAGCAGCCCCCAGTTAGTGGGAGGAGCACTCCACCAGGGCATGCCCCGTGGAGGAGGCCAGGGAGGGGAGCTAACCCTGCCCACCCTCGACCCCCCAGTCCCCTCACCCTCCTCCACGCCGGCCCCCTGGTGTGTCCCAGTCAGGGGTCTTGGTTTCAGAAAACAGACACCACCTGCGGGTTTGCTGAGAGAAACATGTTACGCTGGAAGGCCATCAGGTGCAAAGAGAGTGGACAGGCTGCGAGGCAGGTGGGGCCGCGGGCCCGGGCGGCCGCGGGCCTGAGCAGAGGAAGGGCGTCCGGCCCGGGGGTGCCTTTGCCAGGCCTGTTGTTTGGAAGACGGACCTCGTGGACTGGTCCTCTGATTCCATTTGATTTTCTCTCCTAAGGTCTTTGTCTTTTTGTTTGTTTGTTTAGTTGATTTACCGTAGTGGGTTTACAGTGTTGTGTTAGTTTTAGGCGTACAGCAGACTGATTCAGTCCTATGTATATGTATAGCTCTTCTTTTCCAGATTCTTCCCCAGTACAGGGTATGATAAGGTATCGAATAGAGTTCCCTGTGCTCTACAGCAGGTCCTTGTTGGTTATCTCTTTTCTGCACGGTAGTGTGTATATGTTAATCCCACACTCCAAGTTTATCCTTCCCCCCTTCCCCTTTGTTGTTTAGTTCTCCTTTCTGGGAAATTTCCCCATTCTCTCTTCCAATTCTGTTTGTAAGATGAAAAAATTCTACCGTCGTATTTTTATTTTTCAATAACGAGGGAGTGCTCAGAATGCTCCTCTTTGTCTCGCAGATGCAGAGCCTCTCATTTCTCCTTAAGTTTTCTTCTCTGTGCATCATGCCTGCTCTGAATCCCTGCTTCTCTCTTTTCTTTCTGGGGCTCTTGCATGAGGCCTGGGTGAGCTTTCTCCAGAACATCTGTTGGCCCTTGGTTCATATTTAAGGATGAGATGTACCAGGAGCGTCTGCTTGGAGCGTCTGTGTCCATGGTCCTTTGTCCTCTGGCGGCCCTGGTTTTAGGGAAACCTAGCAGCAATCTGACCTCTTTGGGAGGGGGACACCCCACATCTTGGTGTCTTCCGGCCTTTTTTCTTGGGCCAGATGAGTGCTTCTAGGGAGGCTATGTCTGCTTGCCCACTTGCCAGTGAGCCCAGTGGGAGATGCTGCCAGACTGGGACGCACCTCACTCATTCCACCGGCTCCTTTGTGCCCCGTTCCCCTTCCCCCGAGGCACCCTCCCCCAGCAGGGCCTGGTGCACCTCTCACCTCTTTCTCGTTTTTTCCGTAATTCCTCTGCTGTGGCTGGTGAACGCACAGTTGTTGCCTGTTGAAAGGCACGTTGACCAGATTTGGGCTAGATTATCCCCGGGGCTCTTTCTCAGGGATTTTAGCTTAGAGATTTGTATTTAAAACCAGGGCTCAAGTAACAAGAGGGTAAAACAGACAGGTTTAAAATAAACTACTTAATTTTCAGGATTGTCAGTTTACTAGTAACGAAAACCTAGAGTCATGATTTCATAGTTAAAGATAGTTCTGAATAAGGGAACTTCAGGTGTGAAGCGTCACGTTGGTTACATGTGCTCCAAAAGTTAATCATGCTCTAAGAAATAGTCTGCACTTTGGTCATAAAATAAGTAACTTTTCTAATCAGATTTTATTATCTTTCAGATCCTATCACATAGGACAGTATGCACCTTAAGATCCTGAAGAAAAGGCACAAAATGTTCAAGTAATGTCTAAAAATAATTTGTGAGGTAAGTGATTGTTTCTTTAGGTCGCTAATCACCGTTTCCTCTCTAACAGCTGCCACTAACTTGCACACCTTGGAAAAGGCAAATACGGGCAGTTCAGATGGTCAGGGGTGACAAGTAAATCTTTTTCTTCGCGTCTTGCCTTCGGTTTGCTCACCAGCTGCGCTAGAAGGAGAGTGTGTCCCTGGAGGAGGACTCCATGAAGGCAGTCGATCGGCTCTGAGCAGGTATTATGAGACGAGACGAGGGGAGTTCGCAAGTGTGAACCACTGGGAGGGCTTTGCTTGCGTGGCTGTCCCTGAGAGAGTGCGGGGCCCGCAGCGTTGCTCTTAGTGTTCTGGGAGACGGGGCCTGATTTCACACGAGGGTGGGCGGAATCCCATTAAACTGGGCGTTAAAGCAGAAGAACCATCGGTCAGCGCACAGTGCCCTCAGGGGTTTTCAGACGTGACCTCGCGGACTGCTCAGTCACCAGCGAGGGGTATCAGCACAGAGTGAGGCCCTGCCCGCGCCCTGGCTCCGCATCGCCAGTTGCCGTGCCGTTTGCCCTTGAGTTCCCAGCGTTTTTAGATGAGTTGAGTGTAAAGGAATTGTTTCTTCATTTCCTCCCCTCCCTTCCTGTTGCACTAATGAAGTGTAAGTGCTGTGACTCAGCGGAAGGTGCCTGCGCTTGATGACAGATAACCAAACGTGTTCAGCGTAACCTCGCCCTGTTCATCGATTGCTTTCTTGCAAATGAAGTGACTTGGGTATCAGATGGTTTTCCCTTTGCCTTCTAGTGGATTTTACAAATTTGGCTCGGAAGCATACAGGCGTGACGCCTCACCATCCTAACGTGCTTCTGGGAGGGTCCCTCCCCGCCCACCGGGGTTGGTGTGTGTGCGGTCACCCTTCCTCACAAATAGAGCTGCCATCCGCACCCCCGGGGGAGGCCTGCGGCTGCCGTCACCAGTGCCTCAGCCAGGAAGGTTAATCGGGACTGGGTCAGGCGTCCAGAAGACTCGGGTCCTGATTTCTAGGCAGAGCTCAGGCTGCACGAGTGTGCTCTGACAAAAAGCTAGCCTGTCTCTGGACACACGGCCCCGCAGCGATTGCTCACTGCCCAGCGGGCGGGCACCCATTTCTCACAGGAAGCGTCTTACCTGAGAAGTGGCCATAGAGCAGAGGGGTTGTGGTCAGAGGAGTTGTTCAGCTTAAGGCTTTGATGAACATCTATGAGTCACTGAAAAACTTCTGTGGCCGTCACTAGGCCACCCTCTGGATCTGAGACGGGGACCAATTCACGTTGTCGCGTCTGCCTGTAAACAGGTGCGCGCTTGCCGTGAGCCCAGGGGCGTGCGGGCGCCGACGGGGAGCCCGGAGAGAAGACCCAGGCCTTTCCCACGAGGGCTGACAGCCAGGCAGGGAGAGCTGAGCGCGCTGCCCCTGGAGCTGCTGAGCTGGTCCTCCTCCCGCAGAGTCTCAGCCCCCTGACGGCACCAGGCTTTACGGTGGTGTAGACAGGACCACGCTCCAGCACCCTCTCCAGATAGCCGTGTCTGATGTCCAGAGTCCCTTTGCAGAGCGCTCTCCAGAGGAAGGAGGACCGTCTCTGCAGGGTGACTTGCTTGGCAGAGAGAAGCTTCGGGCGCTGGAGGGCGGGTGGCCTCTGCGGAGGGAAGGGGCTCTGCAGAGGCCTCGGCAGGAAGGCAGCCGTCGGGTCCGGTATGCGCTGGCTGAAGAACGGCTGGTTCGGGGCTGCCCAAATTCTTCTCTTCAGTTTCTTCACTTCAGTAATTTTAAAGCTGTTTTTGTCTGATCTAAGAGCAGACTGCAGGGAACAATTTCATTTCTGTCTTGTACTAGTCAGTATCTTTGTATCAAGAGGGAATTCTGCAAAATGTTTGCAGAAGGAACTCTCATCAGCAAATTCATTCATTCAGTAAATGTTTTGAAAGTACTGCCGAGATTCCAAAGCCGATGCTCTGAATCAGTTGTAGCAGACCCGACCGACCCCAGGAGCGTTCTTATCCCTCCTCCTCCTCCTGCCCCACGTTGGGGAGACCACAGTCGCTTGCTCTTTGCTTGTTTGAAAGAAGCCGTGCCTGAGCGGAGAAAACCCTGGGGTCGTTTGATAAAGTGCTATCGGTGTTTTCCCATGCCCTGCAGGAACAAGGCCGAATGAACTGACTCTGTTTCCCTTTCTTTATTTATCGTGAGTATTACTACTCATATCAAACACTGATGAGAGGAGGTTATAGGTTTAAAGAAGCAGCAAAATGTTTGCTAGGAGAAGTGTAAGTTTTCCTTTAGTTTCTGACCCTATGTGTTCTGGGGTATCAGGTACTTTAGGAAATATGGGAGAGTTGTCGAAAGAACTTAAGTGAAGGAAACTGTTAAAAGACTGAAAGAGGAAGGGCGTTCTAGAAATAGCACAGAGTTAAAGAAGACTGCCTCAAAAACACGGTCGCACGTTGTCACAGTTAGAACGAGGGAGAAGTGAGAGTGAAGAGCTCAGTGAAACAGGGGAGAGTCAGGCGAGAACTGTGGGCTCTGTGGTCGTGGGCCGGGGTGGAAACGAGCAGTGAAAGAGCCTCCTGTCTGTCAGCCTCTCATCCGCCGCTGGCATGTGTGCGCTGCGGGCCGTCGGGCCTCGGCACCGTGGATGGGGCCGTGGTACCCCAGGCCTCGTCTCCCCCGGGCTTGGAGCCTGGGTGCCAGGGGTGTCTAGCTGCTGCCCCGCGTCGTCCTTGTGCGGTGTGGCCGGGGCCAGCCGCAGGTGACCGTGTGTCCCCGGGAGCCTCACCAGCTGTGTCCCATGCCCCTCCAGGGAGACCATGCCGTCATCAGGACACCGGCTCCGGGACGTCGAACATCATCCTCTCCTGACCGAAAATGACAACTACGACTCTGCTTCCTCCTCTTCACCCGAGGCCGACGTGGCAGACAGGGTGTGGTTCATCCGCGACGGCTGTGGCATGATCTGTGCCGTCGTGACGTGGCTGCTGGTCGTGTACGCGGACTTCGTGGTGACGTTTGTCATGCTGCTGCCTTCCAAAGACTTCTGGTACTCCGTGGTCAATGGAGTCGTTTTTAACTGCCTGGCGGTGCTGGCCCTGTCCTCCCACTTGCGGACCATGCTCACCGACCCCGTGAGTACCTGCCCTCTTGCTGGGGTTTTCGGCCGGGTCTGGGCTGGGGAGGCACCAGCGGCGCCGGGCGGAGGGCCTCGCGCTCCCGTAGCCTCGGGGTTCACGAGTTCCTGGATGCAGGCTGGCGGCGTTGTGCGTGGCTTCGCTGGAGAGAACCCAGCGCCCGGAGAGAAGTGATGTCACGGTACATTCATGGAAATCATGGAAGACATTCCACTGAGCTGTTTATTCAGATGAAGAAAGTGTACTGAATAATGCCTGAAATCCTTTCTAGTTTATTTTATTTTTAAATATTTATTTATTTATTTGGCTGTGCTGGGTCTTAGTTGCTGCGCGTGGGATCTTTACTGCTGCTTGCAGGATCTTCGTTGCAGCCTGCGGGATCTTTTTAGTTGTGACATGCGGGATCTTTAGCTGTGGCATGTGGGATCTAGCTCCCGGACCAGGGATCGAACCCACGCCCCCTGCATTGGGAGCACGGAGCCTTAGGCTCTGGACCGCCAGGGAAGTCCCCCTTTCTAGTTTAAATACTTTGTTTCTCTAAAGTATGGACCGAAAGCTGAGCCATGTGGCGTCTAGGTTTCACCGCTTTACGAATCTTTCCAGTTGTCTTTTGATCACACGCAACTACTTTAACTTCTCTGGGCTGGAGGTTAGCTATTATCTTTAAGTTCTCTGTAGGAAGAGCCCTGCTAGTGTCAGCCATCTTCCTGCGTGCTGAAAACGGGGCTGGGTCCATCGTTCGTAGGTGTTTCGGCGAGGAGGCCACCACATCGGTGCCCAGGTGCCAGGCTGCGGTGTGCCCGGTGGGGCCGGGGGAGGGAGGGCTACCCGGCCGGGCCCCTCTCATCACAGTGCTTGTGTCTTCTGACCCGTGTAGGCCTCCCTCCCCCCGCGGTCCCGCTCCTGCTGCAGCCCCTCTCCCGCGGGAGGAGGCCTCAGAGCTCTTGTTCAGGAAGCCCCAGGAGCCGGGGGCCGGGTAGCAGGTGTGTGCAGCGCGCGGCCTCTCCTCCCGGTGGGCATGTTCGCTTCACTTGTTCGCTGCCCAGAAGCTGGCTGGAAGCGCTGAGGGCCGGAGTGTGAGGTGGGGGAGGGTGCGAGTCCTGGATGCAAGCATTTTTTAATTGAAATTTAAGTCACATTCTACAAAATTCACCCTTTTGCAGTGTACAGTTCGATGATTTTCGTGTATTCACACCACCGCAGTCATTTTAGACATTTTCATCGCCCAGAAAAGAAACCCTGCACCCCTTAGCCGTCACCGCCCCGACCTCCCAGGTCCCCCAGCGCCAGGCAACCGTCGATGTACTTTTTGTCTCTGGATGGGCCTGTTCTGGACAGATCACGTAGGTGGAATCATAACAAGGATACGTGGCCTTGACGTCTGGCTTCCTTCACTCAGCGCGAGGTTTCTAGGGCTCATCCACACCGTGCACTGTCAGTGCTTCGTTCCTTTTCACGGCCGAAGGCTGTTCCACGGTGGGGCTGGGCCACGTTTTGTTTATCGCCATCATCAGTTGGTGGCCATCGGGGTTCTTCCCACTTTCTGGCTGTTATGGACAATTCTGCCGTGAACATTTGTGGACCAGGTTTGTGTGGACCTATGTGTCGTTTCTCTTGGGTAGAGACCCAGGAGTGGAATTACCGTGTCATATGTTCACGCTGCCTTGAACTGGCTGAGGGTGGTTTTTCATGGCGGCTGCAGGGCGATAGGGTCCCCCCGGCAGCGTGTGGGCTCCTGCTTCTCCCCCTCCTCAGGTGACTGTTCACGTGTTTGATGAGCGCCATCCTGATGGCCGTGAGGTGATACCTCATTGTGTTTTTTTTTTTTTTTTTTTTTTGGTATGCGGGCCTCCCTCTGCTGTGGCCTCTCCCGCTGCGGAGCACAGGCTCCGGACGCGCAGGCCCAGCGGCCATGGCTCACGGGCCCAGCCGCTCCGTGGCATGTGGGATCTTCCCAGACCGGGGCGCGAACCCGGTTCCCCTGCATCGGCAGGCGGACGCGCAACCACTGCGCCACCAGGGAAGCCCCTATTTGTCTTCTTACTAACTTAGTGCCCAAAACTATCTTCCTGTACGTAATAAGTTTACAGTAAATTGCATGTTAATGGCATATAATTATCTCTGCCTGTTGAATTTCTAGCCTTCCGAACCCGGCCCCCCTGCATCGGCAGGCGGACGCGCAACCACTGCGCCACCAGGGAAGCCCCTTCATTGTGTTTTGATTTGCATTTCCCTGATGACTAACGATGCTAGGCTTTTCGGCCATCTGTAGGTCTTTGGAGAACTGTCCGTTCAAGCCCTCCGTCTTGACATCTGGATGTCACTGTTTCCGCCATGCCACGTGTCAGGACTCCAGTGGCAAGTTACAGAAACCAGCGGGAGTCGGTGTGGATAGAACCGAGGGCACCCAGCGGGGTGTAAGGAGCCGCGGGCAGGCGTTGGGACTGGGGTGGGGAAGCTGTGGGGAAGGAGGCAGGGGAGGGGCCGACCGAGCCCCCAGACAGCCCCGTCCTTCCCGGCATCCTGGCCCTCTGCCGCCTAGCGAAGACGGTGGCCCTCACACCGGAGGGAATTGGGAGCGTTGGGTTCCAGACGCACAGTGGGGGGGGGCTGCGCGGCCAGCGGGGGCGGGTGTCTGCTCCGTCCTCCCATCGGGGCGGCTGCTTTCTCCCCTCTGCAGATCACCTTCAACGCGGGGTCCAGTCTGGGCTGAACGAGAGCCGTCACCCCACCCGGGGTGAGGCCAGTTCTCTGCTGGACGTCCTTTTACTAAGCCAGTAGGAACAGTCAGTCTTTGCTAGGATTGGCTCTGGCTTGGGTTGTGTCTTGAGAAGAGTTATTGGTACTTTGACGGGGGAGCAGAAAGGAAGATGGGGTCTCTGACATTTGATGGATCAGGGAGCTGATCGATCACAAGGCAGCAAGCTCACCTCTGGAGGTGAGTCTTCAGTGTTCGGAAGCATGAAATTGTGCAAGGCCACCCGCTGCCCCGCACCCAGAGCCTGCTCTCCTCTGTCCCCAGCCTTGTTTTACAAGCATCAGCCTGATCAGCAGATGTGTGCCGAGGGCCCACTAAGGCGCCTCTGTGCCCGGAGCCGTTGGTCCCGTTCCGGGCGCCCTGGGACGCCTCTGGGCGTTCATTAACCCGCCAGCACCTTGCGGAGGTGGGCGTACATCACGTCAGAAGGTGAGACCCACAGCTGGCAAGAGGCAAAGCTGGGGTTTGAAAAGTTACCTGTGGCCAAAGCCCTTGCTTTTTCGTTAACTTCTTACAGACATTTCGTTGTACACAGAAGTGGAGAGAAGAGGGTCATGAACCCTGCTTATCGCCTCGTGGTCAGTCTTGTGTCTGTCAGCGATATCCTCGCCTACTCCCTTTGTTTCCCTCCCCAGAATATTTGGAAGTACATCTCAGACATTATAAAACTTTATTGGTAAATAATTGTGTGTATCTTTAAAAAGGGCTTTTTTAAAAAAATATAAATTTGTTTATTTTTGGCTGTGTTGGCTCTTCATTGCTGTATGAGGGCTTTCTTTAGTTGCGATGAGCGGGGGCTACTCTTCGTTGCGGTGTGCGCGCTTCTCATGGCGGTGGCTTCTCGTTGCAGAGCACGGGCTCTAGGTGTGCGGGCTTCAGTAGTTGTGGCACGTGGGCTCAGCAGTTGTGGCACGCGGGCTTTAGTAGCTGTGGCGTGTGGCGTGCGGTCTCGGTTGCTCCGTGGCATGTGGGATCTTCCCGGACCAGGGCTCGACTCCTGCATCGGCAGGCGGATTCTTAACCACTGCGCCACCAGGGAAGTCCCAAAAGGGCTCTTCTTTATAAAAGCATGGCTACAATGCCAGTGGCTCGTGTGGAGCAGTTGAAGAATTCCTTACTAAGTCCAGTGAGAGTCTACATCTCCTCAGTCGTCTCAGTCCTTTTATAGTCTTTTGTTTGAATCAGGATCCAGATAAGATCTATCCTTGGTGACTGGTTGATGTGTCTCATTTTTCACCTCCGTGGTCCCCTCTTGTTCCTTGGGATTTTTTAAATTGAAGAAACACGGTCCTTTGTCATGTGGCTTTCCTTCCACTCTGGAGTTTTCAGCTTATATCCCTGTACGTGGTTTAACATGCTCCTCGTCCCCTGTGCTGCCCATGAATTAGTAGCTAGACCCGGGGGGAGCGCCACGCTCCCGTGCCCCTAGGTCAGGTCCTGGGGATCCAGAATGCACGACAGGGAGGGAACCAGGGGGTCGAGGTGGAAAGATACGGGGGGGCGGGCATGTGCTTCGCGAGTCCTAACTTCCCTGCACGTCTGTGTGCCGTGGTTGGGAGCCCTGTTCCTCAGAGCGCGCGCCGGGGCTCCCTCTCCAGGGCGGGTCAGAGGAGGGCGGGTGCGGCTGCGAGAGGTCGGCGCGGGCAGCAGCAGCGAATGGAAAAGCTGTCGGGAGGGCGCTGTGCCAGAGGGGGGCCGTCTGGGCCGTACTGGGGTGGGCGGCGTGGCTGCGGCAGGGACCGCGGTCCTGGCGAGACACAGAGGAAACACCCAAGGTGCGTCTTAGAAAAAACACGCCCTGAAGATGGTTCGAACGCGAGCTTGAGGAACGTGCCTCAGCTGTTCGGAAGGTTTCTTTGAGGGGCCCCCACTGGTGCCGAGGAAGCGGGCGCTCCTCTGGCGTGACCTGGTGAGACCTGGTGCTGAGCGGCCCCGGGCCCGCCCGCCCTGCTCCGCGTCTGGCCTGCGCGAGCACGCCTCGGAGTATGGAATCGAAGCGTGGATCACCAGCCGCGGGGCCCTGGGTGAGCCATCGGGAGGCGCTGTGGGGGGGGACGGGGCCCGCCTGCCCAGGGCTCTGAGCCGCGAAAAGGACCAGAAAAGGCCTTCATCTCCGCGCGGGCCCTTCATCTCCACGCGGGCTGGTTGTTACGTGTTACCTGACGCGTCTCCCCCTCGAGGTGCACACCTGTCCTCCGTGAGCAGTCCCAGGAGCGCTCTCTAACCAGCGGGCGGCGTGGGGTGCCGTGCTCCGCAGAAGTGTGTCAGGTCACGTGTTTTACTGTGGAAGCAGCGTGTGTGTGGCTAAACCTGGTCCGTTCCGTCGTCTTATGAAATGTGTGACCCGAGCTGTCACCAGGAGCGGCCGTACAAGGTGGGAGCTCGTGAAGTCAGAACAGTGTCGTGGGGCCGGCGGTAGGCGTGGGGCGGGCTGGGGTCCTGGCTTGGTTGAGGGACCAGAAAGGCTCCAGAGGGTGTTGGGAAAATTGAGTAAAATGCTGGACCTGACCTTCTGATGTAAATTCTCAAAAATGAGCCTTTGAGCCCTGAACTTTTTTTACGCCGTAGATTAAGGAGACAGGTGGCGTGTTAAGGCCAGGACCTTGACCGCAGCGGCTTCCCTGTGTTAGGATGGGGGGCCGACCGGTGCCCGCCTGGAGGGCAGTCAGCCGCAGGGGAGGGTCGGGCAGTGAACCTTCCCCTTTTGCCTGCAGCCCTTCCTGTGCTCCGCCCCGAACCCGGGGCACCTTGTGGGGCCTCACTCCTGCTGGTGACAGGGCCGCCCGTCCGGCTCCCCGGGGGCCTTGGAGCCAGCGGTCCTGGGTCTCCGCACGCGCCTGCTGGGCTTTGCAGACGTGGGTGTCGGCCCGGGCTCCCGTCCAGCCAGGCAGTGGGCTTTCAGGAGCTCCGGCGCAGCTCCTGCTGACAGCGGCGTGCCTGCCGTCTCCCCGTGCTCTCCTCGTCACTGCACCTCCCAGCGGGGCTCCTTCTCCAGAAACGTGCATTTCTGTGTGAAGGAAGGACAGGCTCCGTGGGGCACAGAAACGGGGTCCTGGCCTTGTTCCCAGTCCACAGGCCATGGTGCCCAGAATGATCTTCCAAACGTGAGCCCCGCTGCCTGTCTCCACTGCCCAAAGAACACCTCCTCCCCCTTTGCGGCCCACTCGGGCCCACCGCCCTCCACTCGGGCCCACTGCCGTCCCGCGCACGGGCCTCTCCGGCTCTGGCTCCCATTTCCAGATTCCTCGTCCCTCTCAAGCTCCCCTGGCGCCCAGGGCTCCTGCAGACACACTCTTACAGCCCAGCCCCCCCTGCTCCTGCCCTGGGGCCCGATGGGGGGCAGGGCTTGTGTGTGCCCGCTCCTCCTGAGGTTGGCAGAGATGCATTACGTAACTTTAAACACACAAGAGAAAGTCCGTTTTGAGATTGCTTTGTTCAGCGCTCCCCTGCTGCAGCTGATAGGAGACCTGTGGGTGTGCTTGTCAGGGGAACCCTGCCCAGGAGGTGTGTGCGGGGCTCCCTGGGGACGCCAGCTGCCCTGGGGCTGGAGCGGCTTCGCAAACACACCTCACCTCTGGCACGTCCTGCATGAAGTTTGAAAAGCCCAGGTGACTCGCCTCATGAAGGGTGACGCACTCTGTATTTTGAATTCATTTTAAAGCATATGTTATTTTTCATGAAAAATAAAACTTCTGGTCCTGCCTGAGTGGCAACTACAGCATTATAAATTATATCATGATCTATAACACCCAAGACTAATTCCTAAATTTACTGATGTTTTTTAACCTTCCTCCCCCCGCCCCGCCCCAGCTAAAACACTTTGTTATTAATCCATAGGGGGCAGTACCCAAAGGGAATGCTACTAAAGAATACATGGAGAGTTTGCAGCTGAAGCCCGGAGAAGTGATCTACAAGTGCCCCAAGTGCTGCTGTATCAAGCCCGAGCGTGCCCACCACTGCAGGTATGGCGGCCCTCCCCCAGGGTGGCCCGAGCACCCAGCACTGCAGGGACCCCTTATCTGCGGCAGCCAGCGCATCCACCAGCGCTGGGACCGCTGCCCCGGGGAAGCCCGTGCGCCCACGACTGGAGGGACCCCTTCCCCGGCGCAGCCAGAGCCCGTGCTGACGGGATTTCTTCCCCAGGGCATTCTGTTCACCCACCACTGCAGGGACCCCTGCCCCGGGGAAACCTGCGCACCCACGATTGGAGGGACCCCTTCCCTGATTCAGCGAGAGCAACCCCTGCTACAGGGACCCCTTCCCCCAGGGCAGCCTGTGCACCCACACCCACCCTTACAGGGACCCCTGTCCTTAGGCAACGCGAGCACCCAGCACTGAGGGACCCTTTCCTCAGGGCAGCCAGAGCGCCGAGCACTGCTGGAATCCCTGCCCCCCCGGGGAAGCCTGCGCACCCACCCCTGGAGGGACGCCTTCCCCCGTAGCCACAGACCCACCACTGCTGTAAGCCCTTCCTTGGGGCTGCAGGCTCCGCTTCCCCAGGGCCTGCTGAGTGCCCACCCCTGGAGGGAGCCCTTCCCCGGTGCAGCCTGAGCCCCAGCCACTGCAGGGAGCCCTTCCCCAGGGCAGGAGGCCCCCTGGGTGGCCTCTTCCCAGTGCTGTCTTCATCGGGCGGTGTTTCCTCAGAGCGCGGAGTAGTGAAAATCTAACTGCTCCTTTTCAGTATTTGCAAAAGATGTATTCGGAAAATGGATCATCACTGCCCTTGGGTGAACAATTGTGTCGGAGAAAAGAATCAGAGATTTTTCGTGCTCTTCACTGTGAGTAAAGATACTCGTGTCGTGAGTGACTTGTATTAAGTTCTTTATCTGGAATCTTACCTGGAGCGAGTAAGTTTATTCTGACATCAGACCTGCAGCCTCTTCTCTGGGACTCAGATTATACCTGTGCTGCCCCTGGCAGGAAGTAGTCCACCAGATGAGCGTATGTGGCTTGTGTTCTTCTAGGTGTTTTACTCTGGTTTAATTCTCCCCCAGATACCTTGAACCACAGTTGTTAACAGGCTCTCGCTGAAGTGGTAGAGCGTATTTCCCCACTTGGTCCAGTGTGGTCCTGGCGAGGCGGATGTCAACTGCTGCTGTCACTCCTTCCCTCACTCATTTTCCCTGACACACGAGATCAGGAGTAAACGTGCGGTTCGGCGGCCTTTCACCCTCGCGCGGGCTAACGGGTGTCTCCCCGCAGATGTACGTCGCGCTGGCGTCCGTGCACGCGCTCGTGCTCTGCGGGCTGCAGTTCGTCGCCTGCGTCCGAGGGCAGTGGACTGGTGAGCCCGGGCGCGGCCCCCGCGCGTGCACGCTGTGGGGGGCGGGGAGGCAGAGGCAGGGGGAGGGGGTCCTCCAGTTCCGAAGGAAACCCTCTCGGTTACTTTAGGAATTAATCGAGCTTTTTAAGAAAAGAGGATGGGTCGGACAGTTCTCCCGCTGCCATTTTGCTATAATGAAGCCATGTACGTACACTTGGTCTTCCTTAGTCAGCTCACCTTGCAGATTTTTGAGACTGGGTGAGAGTGCGTACTGTTCCCAGCAGGCCTGCGTGTGCTCTGGCTGGTCGACCGTGCGTGGCTGAGACGAGTCGCCCCGCGAGTGTGGCCAGGCCGGCGCGAGCTGGGCGGCCCTGGACTTGGGTGTGAGGCCTGCTCACAGGCGTAGGCACATCTCATCTTTTCTGGCTTTAGCTGTATTTTAGCACGCAGTGCAGTACACGAATACAGCCTCGGTAGAAACTCGGGGTAATACAGAACCTTCCGAATCTGCCGACCAGGAAGTGGTGGTGTGGATTCTTGCCTGGCAGGGCTGCCTTCCGGCCCTGGTGGACAGCGGGTGTGCCTGTTTTCGAAACGAGCTCCTTCCTCCGTGGACGCCGGCCTGAGGGCGGCACGGAGGGGGCTCTTCCGTGAGCCGCACCCCCCCAGCCTGTGGCCTGGGATGCTCGCCGCGCTCTGATGTCCCGTCACAGCCAGCCTCTCCTTGTTCCCAGAATGCAGTGATTTTTCACCTCCAGTCACTGTAATCCTGTTGATCTTCCTGTGCCTTGAGGGTCTGCTGTTTTTCACTTTCACCGCAGTGATGTTCGGCACCCAGATCCACTCCATATGCAACGATGAAACGGTACGCCCCTCCCCCGCTGTGTCTGCTTAGGCCTCGGTGCGAGCGCGCGTCGGCGGGCAGCGCTGCTGTGGACAGCGGGGGCCCGCGTGTCACCCGGGAGGTGGACGGGGCAGCCCCGAGGGGCCGCGACAGCGTCACTGCACGTGCCCCCCTCGCTGCGTGCCGCTCGGGTTTCAAGCGTACCTGTGATTTGAGAGTCAACAGAGCCAGGCAGGGAGAGCCGGCACAGTCCCCTTCTAGGAGGCCCCGCCCCCCGGCAGCTGCTGGGAGTTGGTCGCCTTCATGTCTTTGAACTGAAGGCCCAGAGCAGGCGCTTGATAAATATTTGTAATACAGTATGTGGAAAAAAAGATCAATCCGTGGCCCGGAGGACTGGCTCCCCCTTTGCCTCTGGGGCTGCCTAGGCCGTCCACCCCGCTGGTGGCTGCAGCCTGGCTGTGCTCGGGGGCCGCGGGGGCTGGTGCCGGGAGAGCCCCCTCTGCCGACCCCGACGCCTCGCTCCCACGTGCGGAGGGACGTGGGAGTCTGGCGGTGCTTCCCCTGTTGTCACCGCTCGCCTGACCCGTACCTGCTGAGGGTCTTCCTGGCGCTGCCGCCCACTTGCTTTTCTTTCTCCCCCAGGAGATTGAGAGGCTGAAGAGTGAGAAGCCGACGTGGGAGCGGAGGCTGCGGTGGGAAGGGATGAAGTCTGTCTTTGGGGGCCCCCCCTCGCTGCTCTGGATGAACCCCTTCGTCGGCTTCCGATTCAGGCGACTGCAGACGAGATCTAGGAAAGGGGGCCCCGAGTTCTCGGTGTGAGGCGCTCTCATCGTGCTCGGACTTGTTCACGGACTTTATTTATTTGGGGTCGGAAAGGGTATCAGCAGCTCATCTGTGACCAGTAGGGCAAGTGGAGACCAGTTGCTTGCAGCAAGCAGAGTTTCATACTTTCACGGTCACAGATGGCGGAGTTCCCGCACTAACTGGGTGGCGCGCTGATCCGCGTCACCGTCGAGTAACAAAGGGACGTGGCCGCGCGAAGAGGCCAAATGTCATTATCTTCCTGCACAGTTAGGAGTTTTGTTAACATACTTGGCATTTTTAAAGAAGTTTCGTGGGTCGTTACACGGGTTATTAAAATCCTGTGTGCCGAGCTGCTTTTGTCAGTCATGAAGGAAACGAGCCAAGCCGGTGACCAGGAATTCTGCGGCTGGTGGCTTCGGGGAGCTCCCGCTGGCCCCGTGATACCCGAGGGCCCGCCTGGGTCCAGGGGGGGCCTGGATGCAGGAGCCGCAGGCGCTGCACGGAGCAGCAGGGCTGCAGGTTTGCTCCCCTCCCGGGGCTGGTGGGCCCTGACCCCGTGGGCAAGTCCACGCGTGTCTGTGTGTGTGCGTGCACGTGTGTTTTAAAGTGGGCCGTGTTGTTCAGGCAACGTAACACGTTATGGGCGGGTGCCACAGACAAGCTATTTTTTAGAAACCGAGTTTCAGGGAAGAGGGGAGAGCTGCGCGGGGTCCTCCCTCCCGTGGGGTTTACTGTGAATGTACTGCATATGGAGAATATCTCAATCCAAAGAACAATCATTCCTGTGTGGTCTTCTGTCGCCCTCCTGTTTTAATTTTCTTTTTAAATCTTGAGTGCGTGAGAGGGCTTTGGCACTGACCTGTCTGGTTCCGGCCAAATGAGCAGCGTGTAAACGGCCCCTCCGTGAGAGGAGAGCCGCGTCTGTGGCGGCCTGGTACCTGCAGCCTGACGCTCGCGCAGCTGGCCGTGCAGGGGGCGCGCGCGGGGCCCTGAGGAGGTGGGGGGGCCGCGAGGCAGGAGCCCCCGGGCCCCGTGGCCTCGCTTGCAGACAGTATTCAGGATGGCCACAGCTTGTTGGATTTTTCAGTTTTTACCTTTTTGGGGTATCATTTTGTTTCTTTACCCACGTCACAAGCGATAAAACAGGACCCTTGGTGCAGAGCTTAAAATTACGCCAGAAAGCAAGCGGCTCCCCTCCCTGGGGACTCGCCTTAACCTCGCCTGGTCTGTCGGCGTTTCGCGGGACTGAGGAGGAAAAGCCATCTCTGACAAGGCCTGGGGGGGGCCCTGAGCCCACGTCCCACGCTGAGAAGAGTGGGCGTCTCCCTCCTGGTCTCCACGCCTCTTTGCTCACCTGTGAGCTGTTTTGCTTTCGTTTGCATTAACCCGTCCCCTGTCCTGATGAGGGTTTCGACCACTGCTGGCGCAGAGCCACAAAGGGCCCACTGGACAACAGTCTAGCTGAGTACGCGGGCTGTGGGATGGGTGTGAAATGGACTCGGTCACTGCAGAAAAGTGGGCTGTGACGGGGGGGGGGGGGCGCTGAATCGCAGCCGGAGGACTAACAGAACAGGAGACTGATGGGTTTCCCGAGACCGTTCTGCAGTATCCGTCATCTGGGTTGGACGTGTGTACTGGGCTTCAATGTGAGGCTTTTCATATGTATATCCTGGTTATCAATAAAAACAATTATCGAAGTGGTTGAATCCTGTGAGACTTGGCAAATATGTGCAAATCAAGTATACTTGACTTTTCAACCTCTTCTTTCAATGTAACTTTTTTAAGAAATAAAGCCACCCGTTGACATTCTGCAGCAGTTTGTTCAGTGGCGCGGTTCTTGGTGGGTCGTTGGCGTGTTTCCGTGCTCGGCTCTGACACCGGCACCCGGGCCGCTGCGGTCCCCCCTGCTGCTTCCAGAGCCCCATCATCGCCGGGGACAAGTGAGCCGCTCTCCCAAAGGTCGCCGTCTCCACATTTAACATTTTATTTCCAGTCGACGCAACTGATGTCACTTAGCTTCGTCCTAAACGCCCCTTCATTTTTTTAGTACACTTGGAAATAAAAATTTTAAAGATCGCTCTCTCCCATCCAGCATCTCAGGTGCCCACAACTTCATTCAACAGTGTGTCCAGTACTTGCGCTCAAGGGAGGGACCCAGAGAGGCGAGGCGAGGGTGGCCGCCACGTAGGGAGGCACTGGCCGGCCTTGCAGACACGTCCCCGAGCACGCCGCCGCGCCGGCAGCCACCCTCAGGCTTGTGTTTGTGACTCTGCAGAATTGTGCCGCGGTTTTGTGTTCTTCCTGTTGGAATGTTTAATAGGCTCATGACGCCTGCATTAAAATGGAAAATGAAATGATGACCCAACTAGGAAGGTGGCTGAATCCTGTCTTCCGATAGGAGATTTGGGTTTGGCTGCTTAAGCAGAGAGAAGTATCCTGAAGGAGAGACGGCCTGGAAAAGCCCGGGAACAGTGGGCGGGGTGCCCGTAAAATCCTTGTTGATCCCCAAGTAGCATTCTGGAGCCTTCAGTGACAGGTCAGCTGCCCACGGTGTTGACTGAGGATCCAGTATGAAACCGGATCGCTCCTTACACAGGACACAGGGAAGCTGCGGCCAACTGCAGGAGTGCGGCTGGGTCAGCGAGCGCTCCCCGAGCCGGGTGCTGATCTTTACGGGAGGAAATGGCTCGGCCCCAGGAAGGATGGGAGGCGTGGAAATTACGGGGTCTCTGTGCACTTTGGAGACCCCACCGCGGCCTCCCAGCCTTGCCGCCGAGAGGGTCCGGGAACTTCCGGTTCCTGTCTCAGGCGACCTGCCTTTTTTTTTTTTTTTTTTTTTTTTTAAACTCAGGAAGCCTCCACTATCTTCTTTTTAGTCCTTGGTTCCTCAAAGTCAAGAGTCCACTGCCTTGATGCCTTGTGCTAATGCTTGGTGGACCCTTTCCACCTGAGACACGTGCTCCTCGGTTCTGGCAAAAGTGCTGTGTTCCAGGGGCTTCCCTGGTGGCGCAGTGGTTAAGAATCCGCCTGCCAATGCAGGGGACACAGGTTCGAGCCCTGGTCCGGGAAGATCCCACATGCCGCGGAGCAACTAAGCCCGTGCACCACAACTACTGAGCCTGAGCTCTAGAGCCCGCGAGCCACAACTACTGAGCCCACGCACCTAGAGCCTGTGGCTCCACAACAAGAGAAGCCACCGCAATGAGAAGCCCGCTCACCGCAACGAAAAGTGGCCCCTGCTCGCCGCAACTAGAGAAAGCCCGCACGCAGCAACGAAGACCCAACGCAGCCAATAATAAATAAAATTAAAAAAAAAAAAAACACTGCCGTGTTCCGTCTTTGGGAGTTTCACCCTCTCCAGTTTCTTATTTTTCTGACTTTTAGCCATCGGGCTGCCTAGACTCTCCTCTGATTTCCTCTCATCGTCTCCTCTGTTTTCTGGAAAATATACCTAACTTTGTCTTCTATCTCTTCTATTGGATATTTTATTCAGGCTGTGATCGTTTTAATTTCCAAGAGTTTTTTAAAAGACTATCTTTTAAAGAGCAGTTTTAGGTGCACAGTACAATTGAGAGGAAGGTAAAGAGAGTTCCCACATACCCGCTGTCCCCACACACGCACAACGCACAGCCTCCCTGCACTGTCAGCATCTCCGCCAGATGGTGCACTTGTCACTGATGAACCTGCACTGACACGTCATCACCACCCAGAGTCCATAGTTACATTAGGTTCACTCTTGGTGTACATTCCATGGGTTTGGACAACTGTCTTGATGCCGTGTATCCACCATTATGGCAGCACTCCGAGTATTTTCAATGCCCTAGAAATCTTCTGTGCTCTGCCTACCTATCCCTCCGCTCCCTTGTCCACACTGGCAACCACTGATCTTTTTGCTGTCTTCATAGTTTTGCCTTTTTCCACAGTCTCACAGAGCTGGAACCATAAAGTAGCCTTTTCAGATTGTCTTCTTTCACACAGTAATATGCCTTTAAGGTTCCTCCGTGTCTTTTCATGGCTTGACAGGGCATTTCTCTTTAGTGCTGAATAGTATTCCACTCTCTGGCTGTGCCACAGTTTATCCATTCGTCTACCTAAGGGCATCATGCTTGCCTCCAAGTTTTGACAATGATGAGTAAAGGTGCCATAAACATCCATGCACAGGTTGTATGGACACTGTTTTCAACCCCTGTGTGCGACGCTAGGAGTTTCAGGCCTCTTGTTTAAGTCTGACCCACTTGGAGTTGACGTGTTTTATGTGCGGTGTAAGGTAAGGGTCCAGTCTCTGTGGTGTAAGATATGTGGACGTCCAGTTTTCTAAAAATCACTTGCTGAAGAGACTGTCCTTTCCCCGTCGTGTAACGTTGGCACCTTTGTTGAAGACCAATTGACCGTACACACATGGTTTTATTTCTGGGCTCTGTATTCCGTTTCATTGGTCTATATGTTTGTCTTCATGCCAGTACCATACTGTTTTGATTACAACAGCTTTGTGATATATTTTGAATCTAGAAAGTGTGAGGCCTCTAGCTTTGTTCTTTCTCAAGACTGATTTGGCTCTTTGTGATCTTTTGTGGTTCCATATGAATTTTAGAGTTTTCTCTATTTCTGTAAAAAAATACTGTTGGGATTTTGATAGGGATAGTGCTGAATCTGTAGATATATTTGGATAGTATGGACATTTTCACAATATTAAGTCTTCCAGTTCAGAAACATGGATGTCTTTCCGTTTGTTTCTTCTTTAATTTCTTTGATCAGCGTTCTGTAGTTTTCAGCATGCAAGTCTTTTACCTCCTTAGTTAAGTTTATTCCTAAGTATTTTATTCTTTTTGGTGCTCTTGTACATAGGACTGTTTTCCTAATTTCCTTCAGGTAGTTTGTGGTTAGGGTACAGAAACGCAACTGATTCTTGCATGTTGATTTTGTATTCTGCAACTTTACTGAATTTATTAGTTTTAGCAGTTTTTTGGTGGCACCTTTAGAGTTTGCAACATTATGTTGTCTGCCAACAGGGACGATTTTATTTCTTCCTTTCCAATTTGAATGCCTTTTACTTCTTTTTCTTGCCTAACTGCTCTGGCTAGGACTTCCAGTACTATGTTAAATAGAAGAGGTGAGAGCGGGCATCCTTGCCTTGTTTCTGGTTTAGAGGAAAAGCTTTCAGTTTTTCACTATTGAGTATGATATTAATTGTGGGTTTTTTATATATAGTCTTTATTATGTTACTTTCCTTCTATTCCTAGCTTGTTGAGAGTTTTTATCATGAAAGGGTGTTGAGTTTTGTCAAATGCTTTTTTTTTTTTTTAAATTTTGCTTCTATAGAGGTGATCATATCTTTTATCTTTTATTCGGTTAATATGGTGTATCACATTAATTGATTTTTGTTTGCTGAAACATCCTTGCATTCCAAAGATAAATCCCACTTGGTCATGGCATACAATTCTTTTAGTGTGCTGTTGGATTCAGTTTGTTGGTGTTCTATGGAGGACTTCTGCACCCATGTTCATCAGGGATATTGGCCTGTAGTTTTTTCTTGTGGTGTTGCTGGCTTTGGTATCGGGGTAATGCTGGCCTCATAAAATCAGTTTGGAAGTGTTTCCACCTTTTCAGTTTTTTGAAAGAGTTTGAGAAGGAATGGCATTAATTCTTCCTTAAATGTTTGGTGGAAATTACCAGTGAAGCTATCTATTCCTGGACTTCTCTTTGTTGGGAGATTTTTGATCACTGGCTCAATCTCTGCATTAGTTATAGGTCTGTGCAGACTTAATAAAACTAGAGATGAAAAACTAGACATTATAACCGATGCCAGAGGAAGAAGAATGGTCACAAGAGACCACTACGAACAATTACGGGCCGGCAAACTGGATAACCCAGAAGAAGAGGATCAATTCCTAGAATCGGAAAGCTACCGAGACTAAATCAGGAAGAAACAGCACACCACCTGAAAACGCCAGCCGAGGTGAGTGCTGTGGTGGGTCTGGTAGAGGGTTAGCGGTCGGCGTCACTACTGTTGCAGATGCAAGCGTCAGTGGCACATACTTTGTTTTGAGGAATTTTGGCGGGAGGTACTTGAGACCTCACATGGATAGAGAAGCAATGTTCAAACCAAATGAAACGTCTGGGGTTCAATTATGCTGCTTCTTTTATTGCATCTCCTCGTTTTGATTGTCGTCCTTGAGGACATCGTGTGGAACAAGTCAAGAAGGGAGAAATGCAGGCTCCTACCCGGCCCCAGGCCGAGGCCGACGAGCTGCTCCAGACCACGCGGCCCTCCCAGGGCTTTAAAGATGGCGCCACAGGAACAGTGACCTGCCTGCAGGTCACATGGTCACCACACGTTTTCCAAGTACCACAAACACAGCAACTCTGGGACGGACTAAACAGCTGCAGGAATCGGCGACGACGTCATTTAATTCCAACTCATGAAACTTGGTGTTGCCACTGTTATGCCGTCTCCCTTCCTGTGGCATCAGCCCATCGTTCCTAAAAATATCTGGCCCATTTTTTGGTCATCTCCTCTCTCCACCCAGGTGGGCAATAGACACTCGGCTCTATGGTTGTGATTTTTTTTCCAGTGCTGGAACATCCCGAAGAAGCACAGCTTTGAAGGCTGACTGGAGATGAGCTGGGAGCAAGCAGTTACATTTACTTGGGTCCCTGAAGCCCCCAGGTTCTTCTCGAGAGTCATTTACACACGAGAACCCACAGAAGTGAACGCCCTGCAAGGCCTTCTTCTCGTGAGGACATCACCGTGTTGTCCAAATACGTCCAACATTTTACACACTGACACTTGAATGGACACGCAAATTCCCTGCATCCGAGTAAAATTCAGATTCTGACTCAGCAGGCCCTGGGCACGGCCTGAGACTCTGCATTTCTAACCAACTCCTGGTGCTGCTGTTGCTGCTGGTCCGTGGCCCACGCTTTGAGTAGCAAAGTCTAGATGTCAGCCAACACGGGAAGCGTTAATTTCCCTACGGTAGCTGCGCAGTCAAAGTATGAACCGTCGGGCAACGCTGAAAGGTATTTCGCTTGCGTGAGCCAAGAGGACAATCCTCGCTTACGCTCCTGCGGCAGGACGACATGCACGGGCGCACACGCACGTCTGCAAAGGTCGAAACAGGAAGGGAACAGAGGGCAAGGAGCGCGTCCGGATCTGCTGAGGTGACGAGCCTTTCATAAAATCTCAATTTCTAAGTCCTCACAGGTTTGTGGAATAAACAGTGTTTTCTGAGTACATGACCCAGAAAGAAGGCTACTGAGTTGAGCCGCTTGCCGTCTACTTGAAAAGGACGTTTAGAGCCTCCTCATTCTGAGGACTGTCTATGGCTTTAGCGAGACGAGGCTGGACGGTGACACGGCTCATACGGGCTGAAGGAAAAGGCAGAGAAAGGCAGATTATTTAAGCAGGAAATGCGCCCGTCAGTGGGGGGTGGTCCCTTCGGCGGTGGCACGTGGGAGGGGAGAGCCGCGGTCCTGCAGAGCTAGCATCCCGGCTGCTGCCGGGGTTCGGTGAGACGCGCGTCAGCGCAGGGAGGTCCTCGCCGCCCTGCCGCCCTGCAGTGACCCTGGCTGCTTCCCAGCCACCCCGAGGAAGGGGTCACCCAGCTCTGAAGCCACTTCCCCTAAGTGGCAGGCCGGTCTTAAGGCCCAGAGACGTCGTCAAATCAGTGCGGAGGTGGCCGGGGCCCACTTTGAAGCGGACACGGTCCTTTGGGTACACAAGCTCTGGCTCATTCGAGACACAGTGTTATCCTGAGTCCACAGGCGCACCAGTGCACCAGCCCTGAAGTCCTCTCCCCAGCAGGTGCCCGGCGTGGGACGGCCAAGCTCGATGTGCCTTCTGGCCACAGGTTGGCAGGCCCGTGGGCACCAGGAAACTGAGGCTCACGGGCAGCAACCAGCCCTCTGACAAACCAGCACCGGCCCCAGGCTGGTAGAACGTGCTTGAGTTCCAAGAAAAGCTCCAAGTGCAAGGTTAAAGAATAGTACTGATCGCCAGGACGCAGTTTTGACGTTTCCGGTTTCCAAAATGCCTTCCGATACATGATCTGATTGCGTTTTCCCTACGACCTTCAGGCAGATAACAGTACACCCATTTTATAGACCAGAAAAACTGAGTTTCATCAAGGTTACAGGATGTGCCCAGGTTCTCACAGGCAGGGAGAACGGAGGGATTCCCCACGGGCGTTTTGGCTAGAATAAGAGCACTTTTTTCTAACCTAGATCCTTCTCTGTTTTTATTTTTTAAAGTAAAAACAGTAAAAAAAAAAATAATAATAATAACTTCTTGAATAAACAGAGGAGTCGAAAACAATAAAACCTTCACCGAGGTATTTTCGATAATATCTTCAGTTCAGGGTTTGAACCGCAAAGCACATGCCAGGTGAACTCCATCCTTGTCTGCAGGCTGATTCGCGCCTCCCTCAGGCTTGAGCAATGCCTGTCGATTCCCCGGAGCTGCGCCCGCTCCCGCGCCGGAAGCCTCTGTGTTGCGCTCAGCATGTGTGCAGGTGCCAGGCCCAACCGGGAACTTGTGGGCTTCCTCTGATAGTCAGACTCTGCTTTCTGAGTGTCTGGGATGTGTGTGTCCCACAGCATCACATTCCCTGGCTCAGGATATAAACTTGCTTGACCTTTTCCCCATAAGCTTTAATGCAAATCCAGGGGCAACGGAGATGGGTTAACGACAGGGACATGCCCACCACGGCCTCCATCACCACCTGGAAGAGCAGAGAGGGAAGGGACCCCGGCGACGGCAGGGAGAGGCTGCTCAGGGATCCACGGGCGGCGCACAATGAGTGTTTTGTGTTGAACGTTACTAACGCTATTTAATAACAATGACAGTATTATTAATGATGATAATGTGAGAAGCTGGCTGACTTCCAACTCACCTGGTCATCCAGAAGCAGCTCACAGAACTCCAGGAAGACCCACTTTTGCTGCTTCATGTACTCACGTCACCGATGGTGGCCACACCTTGGTGGCCAGGTCCCAGGTGGCACAGGGCTGGGGACGATGCTGAAAGGAGAGGAGAAAGGGGTTAGTCTCAGCCTGGCATCTGCCTAATGTCCACCAGAGGGCGCCATGGGATAGCAAATGCGTGGGCACTGCACACTGCTCAGGCCACAGAAAAATTCCTACAACATTGGCGCATCCAGCCGGCCGGTCCACAAATATTTATTGGACACCTACTGTGTGCTGGCGAGGCCTCTGCCCTCAGTAAACACAAATATAAGAAATTAAATGTATAATTATATGCTGTGATTCGTGCTATAAAAGAACAGAGCAGCAGGGAGAGGGAGCATTAGCGAGAGTATCACAGAGAAAGAAGAATCAGGGAGGGCCCCTGGGGGAGGGAAGGGCTGTGCAAAGGCCCTGGGGCAGGGAAAGGCTTGGCAGTGAACTCAGAATTGGAGCTGGTTAAAATCAGAGAACACTGGGGCTGGAAGAGCTGGTGAAGCTCACGTGTCAGCCTACCGGGCTCAGAGAAGATGCTGAGGGGTTAACACATGTGCACAGACACAAAGGTCATCAGCTGGGTGGGGCGGGGGCTCATCTGAAGCAGATTTCTTAAAGATGGGCTGACCATCTCCCCCAAAGCCCAGGAGCAAAGCAAACGGACTCCTCAAGATCAGGACTTTCAAAGACATTTCCCTCTTGGGTGGACTGTTAGGGGCCCTTGGTGGGAGCAGGGGAAAGCCACCCCAATGGGATGCAGGGGTGTGGGTTTCAGTGGCCAGGGAGGGGGGTCTGCACATGGCCCTTCTCTGGACTCAGGCTGGGTGACACCTTGCCATCTGGGCACCAGGGGACGGTTGCTCTCCGGTGGCCTTGCAGGCTCACTGGCAGACACAGGGCTCTGCTCAGCACCCCAGAAATCTCAGTGACCAGGTGGCCTCCATGAGGGTTACTCTGAGGGCAGGTCTGGTTTTCAGCCTACGTGGCTGTGAGATACCATTGAAAGAGCCAGACAGGCTACAATGTCCATCCCTGCCACCTCCCGGCTGTATGACCTGGGGCAAGCACCTTCACCTCTCTGGGCCTCAGTTTCCTCATCTTTAGAACAATGCAACAACAGCTCCTGCCTTGTGAAGCCTTTGGGAGGGTTAGAAAGAAGGAACCACCCAGGGCTGGCCGGGAGGCTTCGTACACAGTAGGCCCTCCAGAAGCAGTAGCAACTATGACAGGCTGGTCCGACGAAGGGCTTTGCAGCCAGACCCGACGTGCAGCGGGCAGCCAGACTCCTCATCCATCCTGTTCGCCCTTTCTTGGTTTTGGGGGATTAACATGGAGTCCTCAGTTAAGACGATCTTGCAGGGTTGGTTTTTTTTAACCAAATAAAGCCGTAACCAGCCAAACAAAACCAAGTCCGTTTATAACAAAGTCCCACCAGAGCAAACATTTGCAATCTCCCCAGAAAGCATTTTATCCATGGCAGGGAGGCCTGGGGAATTTTAAGAGGCTGCAGCTCGTGTCTTTGAAAACCACCAGCGTCTTCAGTTTGTCTGGGACTCTCTCCCCACCGGGGGTACTTTTCCATCTGCCCTCCTGTTTCCCAGCAAAGCCCGAGGCCTGTGGGCAGCCGTCAAGGCACTCTGGACCAAGCGTGGATGCTCCTGGGCAGAGGCCACGGACTGGTGGCCGTGACCTGGAACCAGCCCCCATGGGTGGGTCAAAAACCAACAGTCAGTTGCTCCCGTCTGCAAAACAGGAGGTTTCACCTAGAAAATGCAGATTCATGGCTGCCTGGGCCCCGTTCTCCCCTGGCCAGCCGCCTGGGGCCCGGGGTGGCCGTCCTCACATGCACAGTCATCGGGACGTTTGAATTCTTTTAAAAGAATTTATGGGGGCAAAATGCACATAACATAAAACTGACCATTTTAAGGCACAACGCTCCCAGACTTCAGATAATACTACAAAGCTACAGTAATAAAAACAGCGTGGTACTGGCACAAAAACAGACATATGGATCAATGGAACAGAATAGAGAGCCCAGAAATAAACCCACACACCTACGGTCAATTAATCTTCGACAAAGGAGGCAAGAATATACAATGGGAAAACGACAGTCTCTTCAGCAAGTGGTGCTGGAAAAGCGGGACAGCCGCACGTAAATCAATGAAGCTGGAACACACCCTCATACCATACACAAAAATAAACTCAAAATGGCTTAAAGACCTAAATGTAAGAGAGGACAACCATAAAACTCCTAGAAGAGCATAGAGGCAAGACATTCTCTGACATAAATCATACCAATGTTCTCTTAGGTCAGTCCCCCAAGGCAACAGAAGTAAAAGCAAAAATAAACAAATGGGACTTAAACAAACTTAAAAGCTTTTGCACAGCACAGGAAACCATAAACAAAATGAAAAGAGAACCTATAGAATGGGAGAAAATGTTTGCAAATGATGCGACCGAGAAGGGCTGACTTTCCAAAATATACCAACAGCTCATACAACTCAACAACAAAAAAAAACAACCCAGGTGAAAATGGGCAGAAGACCTAAATAGACATTTCTGCAAAGAAGACATACAGGTGGCCAACAGGCACATGAAAAGATGCTCAACATCGCTAATTATGAGAGAAATGCAAATCAAAATTACAATGAGGTACCACCTCACACCCATCAGAATGGCCATCATTAAAAAGTCTACAAATAATAAATGGTGGAGAGGGTGTGGAGAAAAGGGAACCCTCCTGCACTGTTATTGGGAATGTAAACTGGTACAGTCACAATGGAAGACAATATGGAGGTTCCTTAAAAACTAAAAATAGAGCTACCATGTGATCCAGCAATCCCACTCCTGGGCATATGTCCAGACAAAACTGTAATTCAAAAAGATACACGCACCACTATGTTCACAGTAGCACTACTCACAATAGCCAAGACGTGGAAACAACCGAAATGTCCGTTGACAGATGAATGGATAAAGAAGATGTAGTACATACATACAATGGAATACTACTCAGCCATAAAAAAACAATGAAATAATGCCATTCGCAGCAACATGGATGCAACTAGAGATTATCATACTAAGCGAAGTCAGTCAGAAAGAGAAAGACGACTACCATATGCTATCACTTATATGTGGAATCTAAAATGTGACACAAGTGAACGTATCTCTGCAACAGAAACAGACTCTCAGACAGAGAGAACAGACTTGTGGCTGCCAAGGGGGAGGGGGCTGAGGGAGGTTGGGGTGAGCAGCTGTGTCTTTGCATAGAGGATGGGTAAACAACAAGGTCCTACTGTAGAGCACAGGCAACTATATTCAATATCCTGTGACAGACCAGAATGGAAAAGATGTGAAAAAGAATATATATGTATAACTGAGCCACTTTGCTGTGCAGCAGAAATTAACACAACACTGTAAATCAACTATACTTCAATTAAAAAGAAAAAAGAAAAACAACTGACCATTTTAAAGTAGACAATTCAGTGGCATTTGGTACCTTCACAGTGTTGTGTAACCACTACCTCTGCTTAGTTCCAAAGCACTTCCATCATCCCCGAAAAAGCCCCAGACCCAACATCACTCACTCCCCCTTCCGCAGCCACCAGCGACCACTCACGTGCTCTGTCTCTACGGATTTGCCTGTTGCGGGCACCGTTTGTGGACGGACCCACACGCCGTGCCTGGCTTCCTTCACTCAGCATGTCTTCGAGGCTCATGCGTGGCGGAGCGGGTCACGGCTGAGTAACACCCCATCACGTTTGTATACATATAACAAGCAGCCACCTCAATGCCACGCAGCAACCCCGTGTCGGGGCGGGCCTTCACCCCAGCCTTGCTCGCCTGCTCTGGGCCTGTCCCCTCTCGCCCCGGCCCTGCTGGCTTTCTGCAACCCCCTGGGCTCCTCAGATGAGCAGCCAACATCCTCCCAGGAACAGGGTCTCAGGTGCGTGAGAGACTTGCCAGTCCGTGTCCTGGGCGTCCCCTACGTGTACTCACACACACACGTGCACACGTATGTAGCATAATGGCCCCATCCTGCCGTTTGGCACTTTGCTGTTTTTCACTTAACGGTGTACCGTGGAGGTCGTTCCAAACCAGAGGGAGTGCCACCTCCTCCCGTTCTCGGCTGCATGCTACCCTACCGCACGGCTCTCCCATACCGAACGGGGTGCGGGCCCTTGGCTCTTACCCCACGGGGGGACAGCCCTGCCGGCACCCCTGCACCCAGCTGGCCACGCCCTGGCGCCGTGCAGCCCGGAAAGGGAGGTCTGAGACATCCTCGCCACTCTCCTGGCCTCAAATCTCCCAGGGCCAACACCTGATGTGCCCTTGTCTTCCCAACGCCCGACTTGGCATTCGAACTCTGCAGACATGGTATAGACGCTTGTTAATCACACAGATGGGAAAATGAACGACTACTTTTCACACACTGTTTAAGGCCTGGCCCAGTCACCACCTCCTCCGGGGAGCCTTCCCTGGTCACCCCAGGCTGGGTTAGGCCCCCCTTTAAGCCCACAGGCCCCGTACTCTCATCAGAGCAATTACGCCCACTGGGTGAGACTGTCAGCGACCGCCCCGGCAGCTCCTGTTCCTCGGGTATCACCAGGAGTTGGCAGGACGCCCGGCACGGAGTGGTGAATGGCCAGCCGGCGGATGCCTGGTGCACAGAGGGAACGCGCGGAGGCCCACAGCTAAGCGTGCCTGCAGGTTCAGTTTCCCCGAGCCCTGTGCCGTGAGGGGGCGGTATAATCACGACCACTTCGCGGATGAGGAGCGCGAGGCTTGGAGAGGCTCAGCATCCTACGTGAGGCCACCCAGCTCCTAACAAGGGGGCCGGCTGACCCCAGGCTGACCCCAGCTCTCCAGCTCTCCCCAGCCCCGAACCTTGCTCCGCCCTCCCGTCAGGGCTGGACAGGACACACAGGCGCAGAGCTCGCTCTGGATCTTCGGGAACAGGGTAAGGTTCAGGGCAAGGCTGAGGTGGGGCTCGGCACCCGGCGCTCTGGGGACCCCAGCAGGAGGGTGAGGGCGGTGGCGGAGGGAGAGGCGACCCTCGATGGAGTTCCGTTTGAACACATGCTGTGTAAGCAACGGGGGCCTCTGACGATGGGGGGAAGAGGCTGGAGAAAGAGGCAGCCACTGAAGACGACCTCCCACCAGCCCCGAACTCCCACGCCTGCCTCTCCCAAGGCTGGGCCGCCATGCCGGTCTGGCCCCAAAACTCGGGTTAGAACTTGCCCCCACCCCCCTCTCTTTTGGGAGAGTCGGAGGAAGAAAAGAACATGTTCCCTACAGGGAAAGCTGCAAAGATGTTACAAAGCTTCAGTTAAGGGGGAAGCGATGGAAGCAGGGGAGCCGGTGGCAGCACACGCGGGTTCACCGACAGAACGGGTCCCCAGCGGTGAAAGAGTATTTGGTCTTTGCCCACGCGGCTCCCCCGCAGCCCGCTTCCCGAAGAGAGTTCCGTCTCTCTCCGACTGGTTCCACGCTGTACGCAGCGTCGGGGGTAGGTCGAGGGGAACAGGACCCACAGGGGCCGGAGAACAGAGGGGAGGAGCCTCCCTTTCTTGTGGAGAGTCTAGATTCTAGGGGAGGCCATGAGAAAACAAGCAAAACTGGAGAGAGGAAGCTCATTTCCATGACAAAAGCGCAGTGGAGGGGGCCGAGGGCAAAAGTGAGAGCTGACCTCTGCAGGGTCCGGGGAGCCGCGGGGGTCCTGGAGTTGCCGCAGGATGGACGCAGGACATGCAGGGGGCAGAGGAAGCAGGATGTTAGGAACACACTGTGGGCTGAGGAGTGGATTCCCCTTGACGCTTGAGAGAAAGGCAAGGGGGACTCCGAATTCCTTCCTAATCCATTTTGGGGGCTCGACTACCCCGCTCTGCGATGCTCTCTGGAGTGGGCCACCTGGAACCCCAGCTCATATTAGGGTTCCATACGCAAAGCCCATCTCACAACGAGGAGACGATTTAATCCCCATCAAACTCAGAGAGGTTGGGGCTGCCGTTATCCCACATCAAAGATAAGGAAACTGAGGTGCAAAAAGCTCACGTGAGTCGCCCAAGGTCACGGAGCTAGAAAGGGGCCAGGTCAGGACAAACCCTCGGGTGTTCCTGGCTCCAAATCCCAACGTCTTTTCTCTCTCCCACTCTGCTCCGGGGAAGGATCCTATGACACTGAATCTTCTCTTGTTCAGAGTTTAATATTTCGGGCCAAATGTGAGTGTGGTTTGCTGTTTCCTCCAAAAATTTGGCCTGACCTCAGGGCACCGCTGCCCAGTCATTTGGCAAGAGTCCTCTGCTGGCAGCGATGGGCTGGTGGGCAGGCTGCTCTGGGCATGACTCGGTAGAAACTCAGATAACTCAATAAAAGCTCTATTTACCTTTGTGGTCAAAACACACAGGACAATTTCTAGATGTCAGATAGGATGATGGCCAGCGTTGGCACAGACGGGAGAGTGGGTTCTGCTGCTCTGCGTCAGTGGAAGTTGAAATCTGTACAACCTTCTGGAGAGCAGCTTGGCACTATGAATGCCACGTCTTGCAAATGCAGAGCCTTTGACCCAGCAAGTCCACTTCTAGGAACCCAGCCCAAGGAAACAGTCTCGCACGCTACACTGCTCTCATTCCCACAGTGACCGGCCTCAGCCTGAGCTCCTACGGGGTCGTCGGCACTCACCTCTGCCTGCTTAACGGGAGCAGCGGTTCTTCCCCGGCCTCGTTCTGCTTCCCCACAACTGCAGGAGCATTTTGACTCTATTTAAAATTAGGAGCTAATCATGCATACAATTTTCTATTTCTTTCATGGCTTGGCTTCCAATTCCAAAAGCAACAGAACTTTCAGCCTGGAGGGGACGTCCGGAATTTTCTAGTCCAACATTTCCCAAAGTGGGTCCCATGGGAGGTGAAAGGGTAGTTGCAACCGGATGCCTGCATAATGGGATAAGCTCGGGAAAATGGAACACGTGCTTCCTTGCAGGATTTCTCAGAGCCTGTGCTAGATGATGAGCATTGCAATCTCCACAAGGCAGATAGAGGAGGCGGTATGAGTCTCCTGTGGCTGCTATAACAAATGGCCACCAAATGGGTGGCGTCAAACAACAGAAGCATATTGTCTCACGGTTTTGGAGGCCTGAAGTCTGAAATCAAGGTGTCAGCGGGGCCAGGCTCCATCCGAAGGCTCTCAGGGAGGACCCTTCCTTGTCTCTTCTGGCTTCTGATAGCCTCAGGTGTCCCTGGCCTGGGGCTGCATTCCTCCCCGCTGCACCTTTGTCTTCACACATGTGTCTTCGCTCTGTGTCTGTGCCTAAATTCCCCTTGTCTTATAAAGACCCTGGTCATTAGATTAGGGCTACTTCAGTCTGACCTCATTTAAACTTGATCACATCTGCAAAGACCCTATTTCCAAATAACGTCACGCTCGCAGGTCCAGGCAGATGTGAATTTGGCGGGGGGACGCTATTCACCGCAGTATAGATGGAAAGACCTTGGGGGCTTCTGAGAGGGGAGGCCCAGGAGCAGACTGGAGCCGCTCTCCAAGCATCCCTCGGCCTGCTGCGTTGGGACAGACCATGCGGGGGGAGGGCGGGCTCACGGGGACACAGAGCACAGTGGGGGTACCACAGCACAGTCCAGGCGAGAAGAGACAGCGGCCTGGACCAGGCAGAGGCAGTGCAGGTGGCGAGAAGCAGCTGGCCTTGGACTTCCCTTTGAAGGTGAGCCAGTAGAAGGTAACCCGGCGTTTGGGTGTGAGATGTGAGAAAATGAGGCCTCAAGGGTGACCTCTGCTCCTCTGGAACAGCGGAGTTGCCATCAGTGCAAAGAGCCGACTAGTTACGGGACGCAGTTCCCGGCAGAGCGATGTGGACTGGGATGGAGGGACTGGGACGGAGGAACTGGTCCTCCAGTGGAGCGTGGACCTAAATACAGAGCTGAGCCCGCCCTGCCCCACGACTGTCAGTCCTCCTGTGAGTCCAGGAGAAGGTCCACTGGGGCCTGTGTACGCCGGCCTCAATCCAGTCACCCCCGACGGCCCTGCTCCAGGGCCTGCGCTCCACTCACACCGTCTCTCTGTGCATCCACTGCCTGTCAACGCGGGGCCCGCAAATCTTGGGCCCGCCCGGCAACTGGGCTGTCCTAGGGAGGACTGGGCCGGCCCTTCCCGGGGTGGGTGCCACCAGCAGACAACAGGGGCTGCACAGCGCAGGAGAGGTCCCTGGGGTGGGGACTCTTGTGGCTTTCGGTGACTGCGTCTCTGGCTGGGCTGACCAGCTGGGCTCAGCAAATCCTGCGGGCACAACCTCAGGCCTGGAGCCCGCTGCTGTTTCGTCGGGGCCAAGGGCGGTTCACGCTCATGAAAAAGGGTCTTGCTGCCCAAGCTGAAGGCACTCGCCAGCCGCCACGCCACAGGGTCACTTCCCAAGCTCGCCACAAAGCAGGTCAGAGAGCCACAGTCCACGGTCCTAATCTGAGCTCTGAGATGTCTGTGGACCTCTCCCTTCTGCCGGGAATTCAAAGGACTTGGTCCAACATCTGGGCGAAAAGGAGGCTGGCCCAAATTCCAGGCAACTGCCTGGTGTGGGCAGCAGAAGACGTGGCTGTGACCTGCTGAGGAATTTCTCGGGCGAGGAGTAGAGCCCTCAGAGCCTCGCTTTTCCTGTCTGTAAAATGGGATCTCGCTCCCATGTGTGCTGGGCGGGGATGGCTCTGTGGCTTTCAGGCTCTGCTCTGTGGCTTTCAGGCTCTGCTCTGTGGAGAAGCTTGGATGAGGGTGGGAGGGAGGGGACTCTGAGAGCTGCTTCCTCTGTCCATCCCTTCCTGCCTCAGCCAGAACAATTCTGGTTGGTCTTCCAAGTGAAAGTTCACTTGAAAATAAATCCTAGGACTTCCCTGGCGGCGCAGTGGTTAAGAATCCGTCTGCCAATGCAGGGAACACAGGTTCGTTCCCTGGTCTGGGAAGATCCCACATGCCGCGGAGCAACTAAGCCCGTGCGCCACAACTGCTGAGCCTGCGCTCTAGAGCCCATGCTCTGCAACAAGGGAAGCCGCCGCAATGAGAAGCCCGCGCACCGCAAAGAGAGTAGCCCCCTCTCACGGCGACTAGAGAAAGCCCACGCGCAGCAGTGAAGACCCAATGCAGCCCAAAATAAAGAAATAAAAATTAAATATATATATATATATATATATATATATATATATATATATATATATCTTGAAGTAAGAGATGTACAAAACCCACTGACCAGCACTTCAGGATCTCGTGGGTCTGATGTCCAGTCTAGGGCTCCTTGGGTTGTGGGCAGAGGGAGCTGGGGCACAGCTGGGGCCTGGCTCTGTCCACCTCCCTTTCCAGCCCCTGGAGAGCTGTGATCCTCTTATATCAGTCATGTGATGCTGGGTGAGCTGCCAATCACAGGGCCCCACCCCCTGAGTGGACATGTGCTTCAGGCCTGGCCAATCACAGAACTCCTCCCCCTCCCCAAGTGGTAAGTCCAAGGCTTAGCCATGTGGCTAAGGCTGGCCAATAAAGGTCCTTCCCTGGAGCATCTATATTCTGAAACAGGAAGAGAGATGCTCTCCCTTCTCTTTTTTCATCAAGCTGGAGGACCTAAGCCTGAGGATACCAGCACTGTGTTTCCCACTGCTGGGAGAAAACCTGTTTACTCTCAGAGAAAATGAGGTCCCCATAGAGACCCCAAGATGGGGAGAGATGGAGATAGCATGAGATCTCATGGCACTGAAGTACCTGGTTACAGCCTTCATGGCTCCCAGAGTGGCCTTTGATTAGGAGCCTCTTCTGGTTTGAGTTCCTGTCACTGACAAATACAGGAGTCCTGTCCAATCCAGAACCAACGGGGAAGGTCAAGAAAGCTCACTCGGCAGCAAAGTTCCCAGAGGGGACCTTTAAGCTTCTCGAGGGCAAGGGTAACTAAGAACTTTGCTTTTTATTTACTTATTTATTTAGCGGTGTCCTTTCCTTGAGAAACCAAATACAGTTTGCACCACCCAGACAGCACCTGAGATCGGCTTAAGGGATGGAGAGAGGGGAGGCAGGAGGAGCAGGCGTGGGGCTGAGCCAGTTTTAAAGGGACCTGACAACTGGCCAAGAGCTAGGCATGCTCCAACCCTCTTGATGGCAGGAAGACCCCTAGGGTTTAGGTGCTCCTCCGAAATCACACACAGGGCATTTCAAGCAGGACCTGACCCAGAACCAGCTCTCTTAACTCCAGAGCCCATGTCACCAGACTTTTGAATTTCAGAGAAATTCAGAAAACTCTTTTAAAAAAAAATTAATTTATTTATTTATTTTTGGCTGCATTGGGTCTTTGTTGCTGCACGTGCGCTTTCTCCAGTTGCGGCGAGCGGGGGCTACTCTTCCTCGCGGTGCGCGGCCTTCTCATTGCAGTGCCTTCTCTTGTTGCGGAGCACGGGCTCTAGGCGCGTGGGCTTCAGTAGTTGTGGCACGTGGGCTCAGTAGTTGTGGCTCGCGGGCTCTAGAGCTCAGGCTCAGTAGTTGTGGCGCACGGGCTTAGCTGCTCCGCGGCATGTGGGATCTTCCCGGACAAGGACTTGAACCCGTGTCCCCTGCATTGGCAGACGGATTCTTAACCACTGCGCCACCAGGGAAGTCCCAGAAAAGTCTTTTGAGAACAAAGGATCAGTAAAGCTCAACGGCCATCTCTGGCTAGCATCCCTTCGTAAAACAATAACCCCCAACAATGGAGGAAGGACATAAGCTGTGAGTAAAGGCCAGGCCTCGCGTTTGGATATGTTCAGTTTGGAGGGACACTAGGTGATTTCCTCATGTTTCCTCAAAGCAATGACTACTGGGAAATGGGCAAGAGCAGGCAGTGGGTGTGTGAGTGTCCTGGGGCCTCCGTAACAAAGCGCCACAAACTAGGGGCTCTTAAAACAGCTGAATTGTATAGTTCTGGAGCCCTGAGGTCTAAAATCAAGGTGTCAGCAGGGCCGAGCTCTCTCTGAGGGCTCTAGGGACGATTCCGTGGCTTGTAGAAGAAACACTCCCGTCTCTGCCTTCATCGTCACACGGCTTTCTCCCTGTGTGTCTGTGTCTAAATTCCCCTCTTCTTCTAAGGACACCAGGCATTACATTAGGGCCAC
This sequence comes from Physeter macrocephalus, assembly GCF_002837175.3. Classification (NCBI taxonomy): domain Eukaryota; kingdom Metazoa; phylum Chordata; class Mammalia; order Artiodactyla; family Physeteridae; genus Physeter; species Physeter macrocephalus. Next base: position 52,317,275 of record NC_041230.1, on the reverse strand, counting down.
CCTAATCCAGTACGAACCCATCTTAACTTGATGACATCTGCAAAGACCCTATTTCTAAATATAAGGTCACATTCACAGATTCTGGGGGTTAGGTCTCGAGCAGACCTTTCTAAGGGATACAACTCAAGCTGGTGGAGCGGCCAGCGTTATGGGGTACCCCACCCGCAAGGTCCTTCCCACGCTGACAGCAAAGTGTGAGAAAGACGGATCTGAGGCACGATGCCCTCCCAGATTTGGGAGAAGGGTTGGACTGCCAGGGACAGCTGGGGACCCCTGGGCTGTCCCACCTTCCCTCACGTTTCCCTTCCAAGGAATAACCGTCTGGAGGTCAGCCAGTTGCCCGCTGGTGAAGGCAGGCCAGAACACAGACCTTTAGCTCCCGGCCAGGGCTGGACCATAACCTGGGGACCTTCCTAGGGAAGCCTCAGCCCCAGGCCAGGAAATCGGCCCCGCCAAGGGGACAGATTCACAGCAGAGGGAAAGTCACACTTTGGCCTTTTGGATGGCAGGAGGGCTTGACTTTTCTGTGAGGGCCCCTGTGTGCCCTCCCAGGATGCATGTAGAGACAAAGCAGCAGCCACCAGCCTGGCCTGACCTCAGTCCTCTGGACGGGGACCACAGTTTGCTCACAGGCTCCCTGGAGACTGACACTGCAGGGGGACTTGAGTCAGCGGAAACGACACGCTTCCCAGAGAGGGGCGGTAGCCAGCCTGAGGTCACACAGCAATCATTCAGAGCCAACGTGAGAGACCTGTCTCCCAGTTCTGCCGGTGAGAGCCTTTTACCCACCATCATGGCCTCTATCAGGGGAGGTTTTTGCCCTTGGGAACCAGGGTTGATTTTCTAATGGTTTTATAGAGCAGTCACGAAGAAAATATCACCCACTTCACAGCCAGACCTGCTGGACACCTGGTGTTTGGGAAAAGGAAAGAGAGAACTAACACTGACTAAACACCTACTGTGCACCACATGCTTCAGGCTCACATTCCTGCCCATCTTACCTGTGAGCAGCGCGAGGCCCAGGGTGGCTGGAGTCGGCCAAGGGTTCCCATTCCCTCTCAGGATGTCAGTTCACCTCGCTGAGCCTCAGTTTACTCACCTGTAAAATGGGATCACAAGCTCAGCGTCACAGGTGGTCACTAGGATTAGGGATCCCATCCCAGGAATGGGCACACAGTAGGTGCTCAAGAAAGGCGACGTTCGCTAATTATTAGAGAAGTGAAAATCAAAACTACAATTATTTCTCACACCAGTCAGAATGGCCACCATTAGAAAGTCTACAAATAACAAATACCGGAAAGGATGTGGAGAAAAGGGAACCCTCCCACACTGTTGGTGGGAATGTAAATTGGTGCAGCCACTGTGGAGAAGAATATGGAGGTTCCTTACAAAATTAAAAATAGTTACTGTAGGATCCAGCAATCCCACTCCTGGGCATACATCCAGAGAAAAGTATAACTCAAAAAGATACCTGCACCCCAACGTTCATAGCAGCACTATTTACAACAGCCAAGACATGGAAACAACCTAAACATGCACCAACAGATGAATGGATAAAGAAGATGTGGTACGTATATAAATGGACTACTACTCGGCCATAAAAAGTAATGAAATAATGCCCTTTGCAGCAACAGGGATGGACCTGGAGATTATCATACTAAGTGAGGTAAGTCAGACAGAGAAAGACAAATACCACATGATATCACTTATCTGTGGAATCTAAAATATGACACGAATGAACTTATCTACGAAACAGAAACAGACTTGTGGTTGCCAAGGGGGTGGGGAGGGGTGGAGTGGGGGTCTGGGGTTAGCAGACGCAAACTCTTACACAGAGAACAGATAAACAACAAGGTCCTACTGTAGAGCACAGGGAACTACATTCAATATCCTGGGATAAACCATAATGGAAAAGACTGTGAAAAAGAATATATGTAGACGTATAACTGAACCACTTTTCTGTACGGTAGAAAATAACATAACATTGTAAATCAACTATACGTTAATAAATTTTTTAAAAAGAAGAAAGGTGATGTTTTGATTTTCTATCGCTGCTGCAATACTTTTCCACAAACTTTGCAGCTTCAACAATACACGCTCATCATCTTCCATCTGGAGGTCGGAAATTCAACACGGGGCTCGCTGGGTAAACCAAGGTATCAGTGGTGCTGCCTGAGGTTCTAGGGGGCAGGCTATTCCTCGGCCTTTCAGCTTCTAGGAGTGGCCCCTAGTCCTTGGCTCACGGCCCCCCTCTCCATCCTCAAAGTCAGCGACACTGCATCTCTGAACCTGCTCCACTGCCTCCTCTTTCTCCGGCCCCAGCTGGGAAAGGGTCTCTGATTTCAAGGACTCATGCAATTCCACGGGACCCACCCGGATCACCCAGGATCATCTCCCCATCACAAGGTCCTCAACTCAAGCACGCCTGCAAAGTGCCTTCTGCCATGTCAGGTCACGTACACAGCGATTCCGGGAATTAGGCTGGGGTGGGGCCGGGCAGCGGGCATTACTCTGCCGACGACACGTGAGCTGAGCTGAATTTCATAAAGCAAGGGATGCCCGGGCTGGTCTCGGCGCTTCTTTTTGGAAGAAGAGGATTCCACTAAAACCAGCTCCCTCGAGGGCCGCTTCCCATCCCTGCTGTTTTTGACTCTTTTCAAAGAGGCTCTGTCTAGCCAAGGAGACAGGGTCAGGGCTGCCAAACCTTTGCTTCAAAATAAACCCTACTAGGAAATTTCCACGGGACCAGGCCCTTTTCTCCCCGCTCCCTGCAGAGACCTGCCTGAAATCCCAAACCAAGCGGGACGTCTTATAGCAAGACCATCAGACTCCAAGCTCTCCTGAGAAGGAGGTTTTTGTGGCCGTTTGGGTGTTTTTCTTTTGTTTGTTTGTTTTCCCCTGTCAAACTAAATAGCATACCGTTAGGCTATTTACTGGGCACACTGTTACGCGGGCAGAGGGAACTGGGTTAGGACATGACCCTCGACTTACGAAAGGGTTTTACGGTTGTCATCCTCAAAAGGACCTTATCTGTCCGCCCACCCAGCTTACATTCTCCAGGGTCCCTCCTCGTTGCCTTCAAAGAGCGCTCAGCTATTTCACAAGCTCTGCACATTTACAGGGAGCGTATTTTATGCCGACAGGGAGGCAGGCACGGAAACCCCACTTGCCCTAACACCCGGCATCTCTTGATTTTATTTCATTCACCCGGGAGTCACTGTTTGCCATGGGCTCAGCATCAGACGTTTTGCACGGGGGGGCGTGCACTTGTTCTGGATTTCAAGCAGGTTCACGGGGACAGACGTCATCTCATGAATTCCCCCAGCAGTGTCCCCACTTTCCCGGTGAGGAGAAAGGGGGGGCGGCGCGGGGCCCTGGCTACGGCCACTCAGCCGAAAAGCGGCAGGGCTGGGTTTGAAGCTGGGCCCCCTGACTTTAGAGCACCCCAATTGACTGTGGCCACACTCATCCTCTCTTGTGATACTGTGACAGAAAAAGAATGTATATTTGGTCCTAAAACCTGCGTACTTTGCTGATGGGGAGATAGGGGTGTCCTTGGTTACCCCTCACAAGCCCCTCTCCACCACACCTGAGTTTATGCTAACGAGGTGACTCCTGGTGGCTCCCAGAGAGCTTCAGCATGGGGGCCAGTCGCCCGAGGCACCAATCATGTGACTAGAGGATTGGAACTTGCAGCTCCATCCCCGACCTCCAGGGAGGCGAGTGGGGCATCACCCGCGGCAAATGAGGTTATCGGCCATGCCTATATAATGGAACCTCCATGAAAACGCTTCTGGGTTGGTGAACGCACCCATGTGTCGAGAGGGTGTGCACCCCAAACTCCATGGGGACAGAAGCTCCTACACTTGGGACCCTTCCAGACCTCTCACTACATACCTCTTCGTCCGGTTATTCATCTGTATCCTTTACAATAAATGTAAAGGATTTACATTTACAATAAAAGTAAACGTAAGCAAAGTATTACCCTGAGTTCCATGAGCCATTATAGCAAATTATTGAACCTGAGGAGGGCGTTGTGGGATTCCTTGATTTGTTGCCAAGTCAGAGAGAAGGGTGGGTGAGCTGGGGACCCACCACTTGCGACGGGCATCTGAAGTGGGAGGCAGTCTTCCAGGACTGAGCCCTTAACCACGGGGTCTGCTCTCACTCCGGGTGGTTAGCACCCGAACCGAATTAAGTTGTAGGACACCCAGCTGGCGTCCACAGAGAACTGGAGAATTGCTTGGTGTGGAAAATCTACGTGTTTGGCGTCAGAAGTGTTACGAGCAAAAACCAGATCTTAGTAGTAACTATATTCATTCATGTATCAATTCACTCAATGTTTAGCAAGTTCGTTAAGTCAACTTTGCACTGCGGTAAGTGATGAGCAAGACAGACATCCTACCCTTCCCGAACGCGCTGACAAGGGAAGAACCACCTCCAGAACAGTGTCTCTCCACCCCCTACGCCCAGGACTGTGTAACTTATCAACAGAAACAGCAGAGAGTCTGATTCAATTGGTGTGTGGTGGGGCCATCACACCGGTAATTAAAATTTTTCTTTTAAATTTAGTTATGTAGTGGGCTGAATAAGGGCCCCCAAACATATCAGGTCCGAATCCCTGGGACCTATCAACGTTACCTTATATGGCAAAGACTTTGCAGATGTAACTAAGGATCCTGAGATGGGAAAATTATCCTGGATTATCTGGTGGGTTGAGATGCAACCCCATGTATCCTTATGAGGGAGGCAAAGGGAGATTACACAACCACACAGGACATGGCAATGTGACAGCAGAAGCCAGGAGAGCAACGTGGCCGCCAGAAGCTGGAGGAGATAAAGAAGGTCCCTCCCCTAGAGCCTCCGGAGAGAGCACAGCCCTGCAACACCTGATTTCACACTTCTGGCTTCTGGAACTGCGAGAGAGTACACGCCTGTTTCTTTAAATCACCAAGTTTTGGTAATTTATTACAGCTGTCACAGGAAGCGAAAACAAGGCATAACAGTTATACGTGCAAATCTTAAGTGCACGGCACGATGAACTGTTATATCCACACACACCACGTGTCACCATGAAGATCAAGCTAGAACATTCCCAGCGTCCCAGGTTTCTGGTCACTACCCTCCCCAGAAATATCCACTCTCCCCACCTCTGTCACGATAGATTGGTTTTGCCTGTTCTTGAACTTCATGTACAAGGGATCATACGACATGTACTCTTGTGTGAGGCTTCCTTTGCTCAACTTAATAGCAGTGCAATTCATGCTTGATGTTGGGTTTTTTCTTCCTTGGTATTATTCCACTATATGAATATATATATATTTGAATATATATGATTTGGTCCCCTAGTCTCCAGATCTCCTATGGACATCTGGCTGTTCCCAGCCATCAGCTATTAATAATACACCAACAGGAACATAGTCCTACGGTCTTTTGCGCGCGTGCCTCATTTCTCTCAGGCCCATACCTAGGAGTGGACCTGTGGGGTCTGGATTGGTAATTTTCTGTAGCTTCCAGGTGGTTCAAATGTGTAATCAGGCGTGAGAACCACTCTCCAGACCAACGGTTCTCGACTGGCAACAGTTTTGCCCCCCAGGGTACAGTTGGCAAGGTCTGGAGACACTTTTGGTTGTCACAACTCAGAGCTGTGCTAAGAGTGTCTTGGGGAGAGAGGTCGGGGCTACGGGGAAACCTCCTGCAGTACATGGGGCACCCCCTACCCAGCACACACACACACACACACACACACAGAAAGGAATTATCCGGCTCCCATGGTGACCTGAGGGTGGGAAACTCGACCGTAGCCAGAACTCGCGACCACACACATGAATAACCCACCTGCACGTAAGCTGCAGCTCGCAGGGCCTGGCCCCGCTCGGAGAGGTGGGACCGGATGACGCTGGTGAGGCGCCGAGGCTTGGCTGCTCTGGGTGAGCCCTGGAGACGGGGCAGGCCGCCCTGTTGAGAACGGAGAACCGACCTCAGCTGTGGGCCTTTAGCTGAAGCCCCGAGGCATCTTCCTGCCCCACGGGTGCCAGTGTGGACTTCTGACATCATGCCCCGCTCGGTCCTCTCTTCCTGGGTCTGCTGACTCCAGGGACACAGAAAGCCCCAGAGGACAGGGACCATGTCTCGGCCAGTCCTCCGATTCTGTGCGGCGAGCACTGAAGTGAGGTTGCCGCGTGGGACACGGGACATGGGAACAAAGTTCCAAAGGGCAGCTTCCCCCCAGCTCTGTCTACAGTGGGACATTTAACGGCGTCGCACAGGCAATCTCACGGGGTCCGTGTGTGACGGAGACCGGCTGGCGGGTCACCCCCGCCACCCCCGACCACTCCCTCTTCCTCCGGGGCACACAGCCGGAATGGTATTTCCCAGCGTCCCTTGCCGGCAGGCGAGGTCACGTGACTGAATTCTGGCCAATGGGAGTCACGTGGAAGTCATGTGCTCCTCTAAAAACCTCCCACACCTGCTCCTTCCTGCCCTGTCCCTTCCCACCAGCTGGAAGCAAAGGGCTCATGGGGGCTGGCAGAGAGTTCCCTGCCTTCGGTTGCTAAATTGCCTTGTGGAAAAGCCACCCCCTTAACACCTGCTCTCCATTATCGAGAGGAAAACAAACTTCAATTGCATTTAAAGTCATTGAAATGTGGCTACTTGCTTGTTAGGGCAGCTAGCATACCCTTAACTAGTAAACTAAGTTTCTGCCAACTGGCGGGGGAGCGGGGGGAGGGGGAGTGAGTTTCAGCTCCACTCCAGCTTAAGAAGGGATTCCGTGGATGGACCTGGAGTCTGTCATACAGAGTGAAGTAAGTCAGAAGGAGAAAAACAAATACCGTATGCTAACACATATATATGGAATCCAAGAAAAAAAAAATGTCATGAAGAGCCTAGGGGTAGGACGGGAATAAAACACAGACCTACTAGAGCATGGACTTGAGGAT
>NC_041230.1:52278279-52310206 GCF_002837175.3 Physeter macrocephalus | reverse complement strand
GGATAGGGAGGGTGAGAGGGAGGGAGATGCAAGAGGGAAGAGATATGGGAACATATGTATATGTATAACTGATTCACTTTGTTGTAAAGCAGAAACTAACACACCATTGTAAAGCAATTATACTCCAATAAAGATGTTAAAAAAAAAAAAAGGATTCCTCCCCGCAAAAAGGACTTAAAATGCAGAATGAGGAAGAGGATGCTGAATTTGCAGAAAAAGCACAGCTGCCAAGGAGACCACTGAATAACGTGTAACTCGGGAGCTGGGAGAGCTGGAGTACGGGGCAGGCATTTCTCAACCTGTGCAGTGGGGTTGTTGAAATATACGGATGAGCAAAAATGAGTGATCGTTCTTTGCTCTCATTTAAAATATATGTACATAATATTTATTTTATTACTTTACACATTCATATTTAAAATCATATTAGACACTTCCTTAGAAATATGGCTATTTTCTACCCTCACGTTTCATGCACTCATTCTATTCAAACTGTCCTTGGGCTTTCACAGCAGGGCTCTGTCATCCCTTAGAGCCACGCTGCTGTTCTCTCACTCGCATTACGATATCAGAGTTGGGGGACTCTCTGAATCCAGATGTCACTTTGACCACTCCCCAGCTTCACTGTCCCGTGATCCTCCATCAGGGTCCCTGTGGTCCTTCCAGTGGTGACCCCCTCCCCCCATGAGCTCACCAACCTGCCCCCTCAGCCCTATTCCACATTCCCCACTGGGGCACACGGAACTTCTCAAACCCCCGCATGCCACTCACAAGCCATGGGAAGCAGGGGTCTTCTCTCGGGCCCCAGTCTCCACCGTTTCTATTCTGCCATTCGGGGCCATTTGGGAAGCGGTGCTGGGCTGTGGGGTCCTGGGCCTCTTTGCCTCCAAATCCTCTCCTGGCCCTTTCCTTCCTCTGTCCAGTTTCTCAGCCATTCCGTCACCAGCATCATCAATTCCCTGCATTCAATACCCTCCACTGAAATGCCCAGGAGGGTGTCTGCTTCCTGGGCTGGACCTTGATAGCTGCGTGGGCCCACAGTGAGGCTCTCTGCCATGGGCCACCTTTGCAGGCCCACCGGGGAGCAGGGATAGGCTGCATGGGGCCTCCGTCTCCCCAGCAGAGGGCTGCAGCCAGTCTCTGTCTCTCCCACTGGCCCTGCTCCCCAGCTCTTCCTCTCCATGTGCTTTTCTCTTCCCTCGGCTGCCTCTTGCATCCTCCCTGCTCTGATTCACACCGAGGTCAGTCCTCCACGCGTGACTCTTCATGGGAGACGGCCCGGCAATGGGAATTCCAGGAATATTTATTCACACTTGAAAGCCTGGCTTTCAAGACCACTGTCTCACCAAGGATTAAAAAGAAAACTCAATTATTTTCCTGCTCAAAGCTGCATGTTTATACTTTTGTAGTCATTCTCCTCCGCCCTGAACAACAAGCCACATTTCGTGGCCCTGTTGTGATAGCAGAAGGAGTGCTGATGGGGGCACCCCCAAAGAAAATTACTGGGCTATTTCAAAATCTTCTTCCCCTACAGAAGTAAAGCCAGTAGCCGGCAAGGAACAGAGCATATTCACGGGAGCACAGCTTTTGTAGAAATTGGTGGATCCGTGGTTGCTGCTCTGTGCCTGGTCCTCTGAAAGGGCAGATACTGGCGACTGGGAAGGGAAACTGGGTTCCGGGGCCAGAGGGAGACTTGAGTGCACTTTGGAACGGTCACACTTTCCGAAAATGAAGGAGGAAAAACATCTCCTCTCCCTTTCCACAAAGTTCAGTTGGCTCAATCGCCCTGTCTGAAAATAAAGAAGAAAAGCAGCTGATAAACGTCTCCTGCTTGAGGCTGTCCTTTGAGGAAGAACCCAAGCCATGACTCATCACTTGCCTGTGATAAGCATTTGCAGTTTCAGGCAGAAACAGGCCACGAGCATGCAAGGGAGGGTGGGGGCAGCGGCCACGGGGTCCCCTGCATCTGGCTGGTTGGGGTTTATCTGCCTTCGGTAATACGGGGGATTTGAGTGGCCATCATTCCATCGGCCCTCGTTGGGGGAGGGGGGTTGTCTGTCCGAACACTCACAAGCACACACCCATGTGAGGTCTGAGATTACCCAGGATGGGAACGGGAAGGTAATCAGGGTCCCTCCCGTCCTGTCTGAAGTCAGACCCAGACCAGGCACCCGCTGGAGAAAACGCAGGCCAGCCAGACCTTTCGCTGTCTGGGTCTGCTCCACGCAGCCCTGGCATGTCCGTCTGGCGTCTCCTGGACAGCGTTGCTTGGTGGCATGCCATCTGGGAGGCTGGCCCCTGTGAGCCGTGTCCACCAGCATTAACGGGGCGGGCAGTCTCAGAAGGACTGCATCTCCACAGCCTGCAGGGAAGGCTTAGAACCAAGCCCAGGACAAGCCCTGGCCGAGAGCACTGCGGACGCCAGTCCTCCCACAACCACCAGAGGGCGCTGTCCAGCTCCCACCCCCACCCCCCCCACCCCTCCCCACTCCGACCCCACTCCCCTTCTGAAAACCTTCCGTGGCTCCCCACGGCTCTTAGGATACAGGCCAGCTTCATAAACCCGCTTACAAGGCCGTGAATGATCTGGCCGCTGACCTTTCCAACTTCATCTCCATCTCCATGCTCTGTGCTCCAGCAGTGATGGCTTTCTTCCAGTTCCTGGAGAGGACACTTCCTGCATCCACAGGGCTTCTGCAATGACTCTGCCCACTTCTCAGAGGCTCTCCCATTCATCTTCACCTACAGAACCCTAGTCATCACCTTTCCGGTTTTATCTTAAGCATCAGCTCAGCCGCACAGGGAGGTGTTCCAACACCCCCAACGAGGTTATGGGGCCGTGATTGGTGCCCTGGTGTCTTGCACTTCTTGGTAGCCCTTGCCATAGATGCAATTAAGTCATTAATTCTGTCGTGGTTCGTTCACTGTCTGTCTCCCCAGCTGGACCGTCAGGGCGTGAGATACCGTGTTCACTGCTGACCCTCAGGCCCACACAACGCCCATACTGCAGTGATAGTAGACGTGAGGGCCGGTCTCCGAATATCTCTGGACCTCATTCTTCCGGGCACCTGGTAGGATTGCGTTTTCCGCCTCCTTGTGGTGGGGACACGTCACTGCCTAGGTGAGAGCCTTTAACTGCCAATGTGACCCCTGCCACAAAGTTGAGATGGCAGGACGGGACAGGACGAAGCAAGGGTGCGATTTCAGGCCCAGTCCCGGCCTCAGCCTGATCCAGCATTATCTGTCACATGCAGGAATCACGCGTGATACACACGGAAATGCTTCAGGAGGGAAAAACATCTTAACGAGCTTGCCCTGAATATGGAAGGCGAAAGGAAGGGGAATTACCTGGCCGCCCCTGCCAGCATCAGCCGGGGCCCCAGGGGCCTCAGTTTCCCCCTTTATAAATGCACGATGACCCAGGGTCTGGCCTGCTAGGCCTGCTGTTAGCCTCAAGCAGGGGGCTCATACTGTCAGCTGTGACCATCAACCATCAACCTGCTCGGGCACCCGAGGCTGCCCTGGTACAACTTCTTTCTGGCTGGCGTGGGGGCCTGTCCACAGCATGAAATTAACCACATACCCTTCTGACCGAGGCGAGGTGGCCTTAAAGTATGATCGAGACGAAGTGCCAGCTTCTGGCCCATCCTCTGTTCCTGCTCCACCAGTCCCACCCCGGATCTGCCCTGCAGCCCAGCCTCACGGCTCTGCTTCTGGTAAATGAGAGGTGAGCGCCAGCTGCGGGCAGGAAATGGCTTACAGATGGTAGGTGGGCCAAAGGCAGCTAAAAATGAGCCAGATCGGGGGTCATTTGAAGGCTCAGCACGTTGAAAGCCCTGAGCTGGCCTGGCCCAGCCCAGCCACAGCTGAGCAACAGGCAGGCAGGAAACAGTGGGCTTTTTCAGGCTGGACAACAGTCTTTTGAAGTGGAAATGTCAATCGGCTTCGAGAAGAAGACTCAGTCCTCGGAGAGAGGCCAGGGCTTTCCCTGACCAACGGCCTCGGCTGCACGCGAGCTGACCCAGCGGGGAGACCCGCTCCTACGCGGCGTTAGGAACTCGGGGGGGGGCCTCGAGGAGACCCCCAAATGGAGCGGAAGAGGCTTTGGCCTAGGAGGAGGTGCGATTCCTTCCTTCTCTCCCTCCCCATGAGCCAGTGAATGGATAAACCAAGGCTGGTCTGTCCCGATAGTGGGAGATGATTAGGTCATAAAAGAGAATGAAGCAGTGACACAGCTACAACATGAATGAACCTCGGAAACCTTACGTATGCCAAGTGAGAGAAGCCAGACGCCATAGGTCACACATCGTGTGACTCCATGTACATGGAACATCCAGAAGAGATAAACCCATAGACGCAGAAAGTAGGGTGGTGGTTGCCAGGAGCTGGGGGAGATGCGAAGACGGAGAAACTGCTTAACGGGCGTGGGGTTGTACTCTGGGGTGAGGGGAAGCTTTTGGAACCGGATGGAGGTGGTGCTTTACAACACTGTGAACGTGCTAAATGCCACTGAAGTGATCACTTTAAAAGTGTTAATTTTATGTAATTTCACCTCAGTAAAGTATCTAAAAACCAAAACGAAACCCACCAGAGGGGGCAAGACTGAACTCCGGGGAGACCAGCTGGAGCTGCCGATCGGAGGAGAAGGGATGCGGGCAGAGGAGGCCGGGGGAACTCGGGACGTGCGGAGGTTCCGGAAGGGTGGCATCCCCTGAATGGAGGAAAAGGATGAGATGCCCCAGCTTCTGCAGGACTGGGTTGACGGTGGGAATCGCCAGCGTCTGGAGCACAAAGGCCCCCGGAAGCTTCTGGAAGAAGAGCGATGAGCCGTCTTGTGTGTTGAGCTCGTGGTGCCTGGGGCCCTCCCGGGGTCAGGGAGGGGGGCTGCTCATGTGAGCATCTTCCACCAAGTGAGTCAGAGGGAGGGCTGCTAACATCTATCTGGAAAGACAGGCCACGTGTCCTGTCTTCCGGAACCAGGCCTCCCTGCCCACCCCGCTTCCGGGCTGAGCCCTGAGGTCAGAGTGGCTGCCCTCAGCTCAGCGGGTGGCAGACGGGGGGTGTGTCTGGGCCGGGTGGGGTCGTAGAAGCTGGGGCTTCCTGCGGCTGGCACTGGTGCTGTGCTCCTGTCAAAGGCACGGCCAGGATCCTCCCAGCTCAGCCAACCTTCCCTCGGGTTCGCCGGATTTGCCTCCAGCCATCTCTCTTTTGGGGCAGAAGCCGGCCATTTGGGCATTAGGAGCCCCTCCTACCCTGATCGGGGCAGAAACACCGGAGGGCCCGCATCAAGATCCCCGGGGACTGCCGTGTGTTCAGCCGGCCAGGCTGGGGGCCCCCGGCCTCACGGGGGTCAGGAGGGGAACTGATCCTGCTGTTTATAAACCTCGGAAAGCCAAACAGTCCCTCTAGAAGCCAGGCTGGGTTCACGGACATCTGGAAGCTGTTAGCCTACTTCCCAGTCTCCGCCGATGCCCTTGGCGGTGGCAACGCTGTCCTCGGGCTGCAAAAGTGGGCCCGAGGAGAGGCCGTCCCCGCAGGAGAGGCGACAGGGGCCAGAGCACGGTGGGAACGTCATGCTTGGTGGCCAGAGGGTCAGCTGAGGAGGCAGATCTCGCTTGGGTCCTGTCTGATGTGCAGACAGACATGGAGAGGATGGGCAGCTGTTCCGGAACCTTCCATGTGGTGCACCAGGCCTCATCTTAGGCCTTCTCCCCAGACCCTGGGCTTCATTTCCTCGTACGCCCCTAGCCTTCCCCACTGGGTGGGGGGGGGGGCCTACCCCGGGCTGTGGCCTTTGTCTGGATGCCCATCAGCCCCCTTCCCTCCCCACCTCCCCACACCCCTCAGAGCTCATGGAAACATTCCCTGTCTCCCTAAACTGGGTTGCAGCCCATTATAGGCTCTTGGAGCCCCTGGTTAAACAATGAATCACAGGTCTGTCTCCTGGCTGTCAGCCCAGGCAGGCAGGGGTGTGTCTAGCTGCTCACGTCTGTCCATGCCTTGTACACGGTGGAAACTCAGGAAAGCATGTGTTGAATAAATGGATGGATCATTGGAAACCCCTGATAAAGGGTTTTTCTCGACTCCATTTGGTTTCTCCTATTGTAAACACGTTCAGAGACATGTGGATGACAGAATTCCTAACTTATCTTGTACTTGTGATGTTTTGAGGGAAAAGGAAGTAGAAACAAGCAGCAGCTACTTGTCAATGTTGCAGCGACCGAAAGTTGCAGGGGTACACTCTTCAGCTGCTCTTAAACCTTCCGAGGCTTGCACCCTGCGTGGGCAGAGCCGCCCCTCGGACTGGGTCCGGGAGGTGGGGTCGGGGTGGAGGGCTGAAGGGTCCTGCAGCATTCCAAAGAACTCTTTCCTGAGGTCTTGGGTTCCCACCTGTGCTCTGGGAACTGTGGTACAGGATTCTGCATGCCTAGGTTTTCTTCAAGACAGCCGGGGTTGAAAACAGGGGTGTGCATCAAAATGCAGATACCCTGGGCTTTGCCAATTCAGGAGGTCTGGTTTGGGACCCTCAACGTGGAGGGGCTTGAGGAGCTCGGGCTGATGGCATGGCCTGTTGCCTCTCTAGGGAGGGCCCCCAAATCTGGAGCCCAGGGATAGGGAACTTCCAGGAACTACAACTCATTTGGACATCACCTCCCCTCCCCCACCTTGGTGACTTGGCAGGAATGAAGATAATTGGGGACCAGGGTGGCCCTGGTTAGCATTTAGACAAGCAGAATGGTCTGACTCATCAGCAGCCTCTCCGAAAGCCAGGTCTGGAAAATTTACGCAAGGGGAAAAAAAAAAAATGGAAACAAACATGAAAAGAGAGGGGAGAAGGGTTTTTTAAAGAGGCTGGAACTAATTTGGGGGGTTAAACCCAGCTGCCCACACAGATTCATTTCAGCTTTTCCAGTGTTATCCTATATGATTTATTTCCTGCTAAAGTATTTGACCACTATTGTGTAAACGGTTTCCATTTATCCTGGAAAGGCATCTTTTCCTGCTCTGGGGAGGTCCGACCAGGCCCCAGCTAAATCGGAACCACCACCACCAGTTTTGATTTGGAAAAAAACAAAACCCACAAAAAAAACAGAAGAGTAAAATAAATGCTGAGTCCAGAAGGAATCTTTAGACAACCCGGAATGAGTCACCCAGGGCACCTCTGGCCCTTGGAAAGATCTAGGTTTGAGTCTGCTATGTGTCCTTAGGCAAATTACTTAATCTTTCTGAGCCCCGCTTTCCTCATCTATACAATGGGGACGGGTTGGACCACTTCACAGGGAGGTCGTGAGCATGGCCCGCCATAAACACTTAAAAATGGTAGCCGTTACTATTCTCATAAAACGGAAACATTGTGAAGAGTAAAGGACTTTTTCTCCCTACGCATAAGATCTGAGTTCACACTGCAAAGTCTCCAAAGGGAACTGATAGCTCCAGGATTCCAGTTTTGGACGGGAAGGTCACTTGTTATGGAGGAAACAGGTGAGGTTCAAGAAGGGCCAAGGGATTCCTTTGTTCAAGGCTCACAGTCAGCTAAAGGCAGGGCTGTCTTCTGAATCTAAGAGTCCTTTCATCTGAAAGAAAAGGGACCCTCCTTTTGAAAAAAATGGTGTGCCAACCCCTCACCTGAGTCATTCTTTCATCACCATGACCAAAGGAAAATCTTAAGCCAATGCTGTGAAGCTAGTTAGAGGAAAAAAGAACTTTCCGTGAACTGATACGGAAGCAGGAGGGAATTCAGGTGTTGGGAAAGGGGCTTCCGGAAATGAGTGAGAGAGGGTTTCTTGCGCGTGCCGGGGTCCGGGGCAGTCTGGAAGGGGGCTTGGGTTTTGCCATGAGTGTGTGGAGGGGCTGCGGGAGGGCAGGGAGGCTCGTCACCTCGCACGGCTCCAGAGCAGCCACCATTCTGTGGGTTGCGATGTGAGGGGAACCCCCTGACTTTGGCCCAGGAAGTCTACACGGGCCCACAGCTGCCGGCTGGACCAAGGGCCCCGCCGGTCAGAGCACAGGGAAGGGCCACTGCCATCTGGTAAGTTCCTCAGCACATCTGGGCTCCCCGTGGAAAGAGGAAGAGAGAGGCCAGGGGCTGGAGGCCAAGGGAATGGCTCGAGGTCAGCACTGGCAGAGCCAAGGGAGGGAGACAAGGGGCAAGTGCGGGCCGGGGCCAGCAAACCCCACGCAGCCCCCGGGTTCCCGCCAAGCCGGCGGCAGGCCAGGGTCAGCACAGGGCTGACCGGGACTCGGGGAGCCCGTGGGTTCCCGGCAGTGACCCAGGCTGCGGCCGAGGACACAGACCGTGCATTCTTGCCTGTGACCTTGGCTGCCTCCGGTCGGGAGGGGCAGGTGAAGGGTCAGCGGGGGAGGCGGCCACGGCAGCAGCTGGATGACCTAAGAGCCTGGGAGGTACCCTGTGTTTCGGCCTTTCAGCTGTGATGTCCACTCTGACTCAAAGCCCGGCTTAGCACAGGCCGGAGGGGGCCTCAGGATGGGGACCCCCCCGCAAATTCCAAGAACCTTGCATGCAAGTCAGAGCAACTATAGCTCCACCCTATATTCTAATGAATATCTATGAATCCCCTCTGCCTTGTGTTTTACGTTGAGTTCTCTGGGCGCAGGGCCGGAGACGAGGATTTGGTACAAATAGCATGTTGGGAAGCACACGTGAGGAGGTGCCGGAGGGAGGCGGGCAGGGGAAAGATGATAAAGAGAGCGGTCCTGAGCGGGCAGGACCTGGGGTTTTTATACCATCCTCGTCCCTCCTTGCTTGAGGGCTGCTCCCTGGACATTAACTCCTCTGCAAGGCGACCACCTGCCCCGGTCTGCCTGGGACTGAGGGTTCTCTGGGCTCTGGGACTTTCAGTGCTAAAGCCAGACACGAGTGGGTCACCCCACTCTCTGGCCCTTCTGGGGACTCCTGCTGCACCCCGAGCTTGCTCCTGTGGCCAGAGAAAGCCCTCGGTTAGGGCACTGCAGGTAAGAAGCCGTTGGTGTGAATCACCATGGCGAGTTCAGAGCGGACACGGGCAGAGGACATCTAGCATCATCTGCTACACCAGGCCAGTCACCCCCGTAAATCTGTGACTGCCACACCTCCCCACATCCTTCCTGCTGTCTTCCCTCATCCCCCAGCCACAACACACCGACCAGCCGCAACGTTCCACAAACGCTCCCGGCACCTCTGACCTCAAGGCCTTTGCACCGGCTGCTCCCTTTGCCTGGAAATCTTTTCCCCAGACACACCCATAGTAAAATGTAACCTCCATGAGGGAAGTTCGTTAGGTACGATCAGTGCAGTACTCTCACTGCACAGAACAGTGCCTGGCACTTAGTAAACACTTACCCGCTAAAAAATGAACAAAAGTGAATGGTCTCAAATGCACCTGGAGATGAGACCCCAGGCTCTTCCACCCATGGAGATCGCTTCCTCCGAAGGAAGTTGGGGAAATGTCGTAGAGACGCCCGAGAGACAGAGGGGGTTCCTGATACCTGTCTTTGGCTGCCACCCCTGCTGCCTTGTGCCCCGTGAGCCCCCAGCAGTCCCTGAAGTTGTCATCAGAGGAGGCGTGGCCCAGAACCAGGACTTTCATACTTCTTCACTTTAGAAAATTCGTCTATGCAGAACCCCATCAAATAGAACCCAAAACGTGGTTTTGCCTTCATTAACGCAAGAGTGAGGGATCTAGGCCCTTGAACAACCCTAGGGATTCAGGGGACAGCTTGATACCCACCCACTTGGAGTGGGGGGGGGGTCTCAGCACGGACATGTACCCAATCTGAAGAGCTGAGACCAGAGCTTTGCAAACAGCAGCTGCACACCCACCAGCTGCGGGTCATGTTAAACGCAGAGTCTGACGCAGGCTGGAGCCAGAGCCTCTGCATTTCTAACAAGCTGCCAGGTGATGCTGAGGCCGCTGATCCATGGCCAGGGCTTTGAGCCTGCACGTTTGGGAAAGTCTCCCCTCTCTGCCCAAGACAGGAAGAATTTAATAACCTTGCCTGCAGCTTCTACCAGCTCAGCAGGGCTGAGGTCTAGGAGAGAGGTGGCAGAGCCCTTGGAGTCCTCAGCAGTGGGCAGCACAAGGCAGCCTCTTGGATAAACAGGCCCATGTGTCTGAGCCAGGGTACTGCGTACGCTGCTGTGACAAAGAGGCCCCCTAATACGCTGGTTTAAACAATATAAGATATTATTTCATATATAAGAAATAGATATATATTTATATAAATATATATCTATTTCTTATACAAGAAATAATATATCTTTCTCACTAATAATATATCTTTCTCACCTCCCAGGTGACTGCCAGGAGGGCAGTTTTGTGAGCTTCAACACATAGTTTTTGGATCTCTGGATCCAAAGTGGTTGCTCCAGCCCCTGCCATCATGTCTACATCCCAGACAGTGGGAAGAGAGAAGAGGCAAAGGGAGCCCACGCCCATTCTTTTTAAGGGTGCAGTCTAGCAGTGGCACATAATGCTTCTGCCCACATTCTGTTGGCCAGACAGAGTCACGTGATCATTTCCAGCTGCAGAGGAGGCTGGGAAATGAACAGTCTTAAGCCCAGTGAAGGCTGAGGCGTTCTACCGTTAAAGGAGGAAAGGGGATGGATATTGGTGACATCTATAGGCAGAGAAGTTGTTATATTAAAACCCTAGACCTGAAGCTGTGTGAACGATATTCCAACAGCCTCGTCAGGCAGAGGCTGCCTGCCCCAGCTATGCGCATACAGAGCGTGTGGTCAGTGGAACAGTGGCCCCCAAAGATGTGCATGCCCCGATCCCCAGAACCTGTGACTATGTGACCTTACACGACAAAGGGGACTTTGCAGATGTGATTAAGGACCTGGAGATGGGGAGATTATCTTGGGTTATCCCATGGGCCCAGTGTCATCACAAGGGTCCTCATAAGAGTGAAGCAGGAGGGTCTGAGTCAGAGAAAGGAGGTGTGAGGACAGAAGCAGAGGCTGGAGGAGGGGCCTCGAGCCAAGGGATGCGGGCGCCTCTAGAAGCTGGAAAAGGCCCGGAAACAGATTCCCCCGCCCTGGAGTGTCCAGAAGGAGCAGCCCTGCCCACACCTCGATCTTTACCTATAAGACTCATTTCAGACTTCCGGCCTCCAGGACGGTTAAGAGAATACATTTACATGGTTTTAAGGTGCTGGGTCTGCGACAGTTTGCTAACAGCAGCCGCAGGAGACCGTGCTAGGTAGAAACAGCCCTGCGGCTCACCTGGGTCCTTCTGGTTGGCGTCCACGGAGCCCTGGGCTCTTTATTGCCCCCGCAGGCCCTGCTCTTAGACCAGGCCTTCAGTGGCCTCCAGAGGCCTCTCTTTGGAGCCATCCTCTACCAAGCACGGACTTAGCTTCCGCCGTCCAATGACAAACATATGTAACCCGGATAAATCGCGGGCCCCGTGGGGCTCAGCAAGTCCTCAAAGAACCCGTCAGTCTCTGCCTTGCAACTACCAGGGAACTTTGAGAGAGCGTTTGGGTGCATCCAATCCAGCGGTTGTTGCGAAAGCGCTAGATACCCCTTTTCTTTACTCCCTGCTCTCTAACAGAGCGGCTGGTCTCACTGAGCCCCCCAGGCCAGTCTCCGTCTCCCCGACTCCCTGTGTCCGTTCTCACCCAGGCCTCAGCAACCCCAGCGCCCAGCGGGACCACAGCTCCTGGCCCCCACTCACTGAGGAGCCCTCTATCCTCTCTGACTCCCAAACCACAGTTCTCTCGTACTCTGCCTCTTCCTTGAGGATTCCTGACGAATTCTACAAATAAGCAACCTTTTTACAAACGAGTGATATTCACCGAGGGTTTCTCGTGTGCCGGGCCCTCTGCCCACACTCGCTGGCCTACATGACCTTTAAACTTCATGACCATCCTTCAGAATGAGGGTGGGTGTTCTTACGCACCCCTCGCCCCTGTTGCAGGAAGGAAATGGGTGGAGAGGTCCGGTGCTTTGCCGAGGTCACCTTACTGGGAGGCAGAGGAGCGGGGGCTGGACCCTGGGCTGGCCGGACACAGTCTCCAGCCGCTCCACCGCCTGCAGAGAACCATGTCCTCCGCCAGCCGGAACAGCTTGTCCATGCTTGCTTCCAGAAGGGTGGCCCTCGGGGTCCCCTAAGGCCACGGCTCTCTTTCCTGATGGGAAGAGAAACGGAGCTGGCTCTGTGGGTCAGCAGCTGGGCGGGGGGGGGGGGGGGGGGGAGGGCGGCTCCGGGGCCAGGAGTGATGACTCAGCACGCACACAACCCGGCCGGGGGGGGGGGGGGGGCGGGGGGCGGCCCCCCGGGGGGGGGGGGGGGGGGGGGGGGGGGGGGGGGGGGGGGGCAGGGCGACTCCGGGGCCAGGAGTGATGACTCAGCACGCACACAGCCCGGCCCAAAGGACGGGTTCTTCTCTGCCAGAGGACACGTGACCTCTTGCTCTGGCCGGGCTGGCAGGCTTTGCCGAAACAGCATCCTTTCAAGGAGCCGTACGGGCCACAGAGGGGCCGTGGACGGCACCACCCTCGCCCTCTCCCACCGTCTTGGAAACCTGGGAGAAGCTGAGGAGGAGGAGCAGGCTGGCTGGGAGCCCAGAGCTCAGAGACTCGGTTTCTCATCTGTAAAATGGAGCAATAGCCTGGTTCCCGTGCCCAGGTGCCGGGGAAGACCCAGTGAGATCGTGGAACAGGAAGTATTTTGGAAACTCACTCCCTTAAACACTTCGGTAGAAAGCCTGTGACGGGCTAGGCTGGGGAACGGGACATACAAGGGGGACCGTCCCGTGAGCCCTGTCCTCCAGGCGTTGTCAGGGTGGCCAAGAGGCAAACAGGCCACCAGACCATCAGAGATGGGCCTAGGAACCTGAGAGTGCCAGGACATTCCGGAAGGTTCCAACAACAGGAGGGGAGCTGCAGCTGGAAGGATAAGCGGGCAGTTCGCAGTCTGACTCTGGGGAAAGAGCTATCCTGGAGGCATGAGGCAGTCAGAACACGAACTCACCCTGAGACTCTGGGCCGTCCGATCCCCACTGGTCACTGAGGAAGCTCCTCAAATGACCCGTGAGGATCTGAGGCCCGGGAGGGAGTGACTTGTCCAAGGGCACACAGCTGGCACCTGGTGGAACCTTCCCATGACAGCCTGTGCAAAGGCCCTGGGGTGTGGGGGACGTGGGAGAAGTGACAAGTTTGTACCGGGGGTAGGGGCAGGCTCTGAGACCTTAGGGCCACCCCCAGCCCTGAAACTGAAGTCATGAGATGGTGATGGGAAGGTGTGGGGAGACCTGAGCCAGAGGGGAGACCGCGGACACAATCCTTCAGTCCCCGTGGGAAGCACACGTGCCAGGAGCCCCATCCATTCCCTGGTGACTCTCCTCCTCCAGAGTGGGGTGGGGGGAGACTTTCTGGCTGGGGATGTGGGACTCTGCTTGGCCCTATCCTTCTGGACAAACATTCGGAGCAGGGTGGGGACATTTCCTCCTGGAGATAAGGCCAGGGCAGGCCTCCCTGGCAGCTGCCTGCAAGGACAGCTGTAGACACAGAGCCTGGCTCCCTGGGCCTGGAGATGCTGCAATTTTTCTGCCGATAATTTAGCCCCGAGCCCCCAAAGATCTTAGGGGGCTTAACCCACCTCAGGGGCTGTATGATGTTTTCAGACAAAATCCAGCTGGAAAGTCTGTAGCCTTTAAAAAAAAAAAAAAAACAACCCACAATTTGATGGGCTGCTCTACTTTGCTGTGTTATGAAGGGCTGACCTTGAAGGAGGGGCTGCAGGACAGGGCCCTAACTTGGAGATGAAATTGAACTCAGGTACCTTTTCTAAACTTTTTTGCTTAGGGGTCAATTTGGGAAAAAATGAAAATGTTCACAAGGTCACTCTTTCCCTCCCCGCCCCTCATTAACAATAAAAAAATAGCTTTAGGGCGTCTCATGGGGAAAACATGGGTTTTTTTAAAGGAGCTCTTTTGGGATACAATTCACATGCCACACGATTCACCCTTTTAAAGTACACAATTGGGTGGGTTTTAGCATATTCAGAGTCCGGCAACCATCAATACAATGACTTCTAGAATATTCCATCACCCCTAGAAGAAGCCCTGTACTCTCAGCCATCCCCCCCGATCCCCCCACCCCCATCCCAGCCCCAGCAACCACTAATCTGCTCTCTGTCTCTATGGATTTTCTTCTGGACGTTTCGTATACATGGAATCCTACAAGTTGTGGTCTTCCGTGTCTGGCTTCTTTCACCCGAGCATAACGTTTTCAAGGTTCATCCACGTTGCAGCCTGTGTCAGCGCTTCATCCCTTTTTATGGCCAATATCCTAGTCCATTCTGTGGAGGGACCACGTTTTGCTTATCCATGCATCCGTTGATGGACATCTGGGTTGTTTCCACTTTTTGGATGCTGTGAATAGTGCTGCTATGAACGTTCGTGTCCAAGTTTTTGTGTGTACCTAAGTTTTCACTCCTCTTGGGTGCATAAGTAGAATGGCTGGATCATACAGTAACTCTATTAGAACTTTTGGAGGAGCAGCCAGACTGACTGGGAAACCATAGAGTTTTACAACTTAAACGACCCATTTATTAAAAACTCACTAACACTTGCTGAGCACTTACTCTGGCCAGAGTGTCACATGAATTACCATATTTCGTCCCCACAACAAGCTTATATGGTGTGTACTACTGTCGTCCCCACTGTATAGGGCAGGAGCTGGGGATCAGAGGGGTTAAGTCACTGAATAGGGTGGCCCAGCTTCTAAATGTAGAGCAGGGATTTGAACCCAGGTAGTGGGTTCCCCTCCTTCCTGAAGACCCCTGATGGGCAGCCTCTATTCTAGGAATAGAAAAGGAAATGGACTGGGCTTCCTTTTTAGCTGCAGACGTTCTCATTTTGGAGAACGGACAACCCAAAGATCACTTTCTAATTCCTCCTCCCAGGAATTGATTAGGGACTGGGTCACGATGCTGTATGACCATAACTGACTCATTCGTCCTTCACATTAACCACCCACCTGGCCCAGCTCGGGCCGAGTCCTGCCGGGCTGGATCCCTGCTCCAGACCAACATCCTTGTAGCAAACTGCACCAAACTGGGCTTTTCTTCCTCAGAGCAGTATTGACACGTGACTGAACACGAACCAGCGTTACCATCTTGCCTGCTACATTGAAAGCAGTGGTTCTCAACCCTGAGCTGATCAGAATGCCCTGGAGGGATGTTAAAACCCCAATTGCCTAAACAACCTAAGTGTCCATCAACAGATGAATGGATAAAGAAGATGTATGTATCCACAGTGGAATACTACTCGACCATGAAGAAGACAGAATAATGCCATTTGCAGCAACATGGACAGACCTAGAGATTATCATACTAACTGAAATAAGTCAGAAGGAGAAAGACAAATATCATATGATATCACTTATATGTGGAATCTAAAATAAGACACAGGGAATTCCCTGGTGGTCCAGCAATTAAGAATCTATACTCCCGAGGGCTTCCCTGGTGGCGCAGTGGTTGAGAGTCCGCCTGCCGATGCAGGGGACACGGGTTCGTGCCCCAGTCCGAGAAGATCCCACATGCCGCGGAGCGGCTAGGCCCGTGAGCCATGGCCGCTGAGTCTGCGCGTCCGGAGCCTGTGCCCTGCAACGGGAGAGGCCCCAACAGTGAGAGGCCTGCGTACAGCAAAAAAAAAAAAGAATCTACACTCCCAATGCAGGGGGCCCGGGTTTGATCCCTGGTCAGGTAACTAGATCCCGCATGCTGCAACTAAAGATCCTGCATGATGCAACTAAAGAAAAAAAAATGACACAAATGAACTTATCTATGAAACAGACACAAATATAGAGAAAACACTCGTGGTTGCCAAGCGGGAGGGGGTATGGGGGAGGGATGAATTGGGAGTTTGGGATTAGCAGATACAAACTACTATATATAGAATGGATAGGGCTTCCCTGGTGGCGCAGTGGTTAAGAATCCACCTGCCAATGCAGGGGACACAGGTTTGAGCCCCGGTCTAGGAAGATCCCACATGCCGCGGAGCAACTAAGCCCATGTGCCACCACTACTGAGCCTGCGCTCTAGAGCCCACGAGCCACAACTACTGAGCCCGCGTGCCACAACTTCTGAAGCCCGTGCACCTGGAGCCTGTGCTCCACAACAAGAGAAGACACTGCAATTAGAAGCCCGCACACTGCCATGAAGAGTAGCCCCCGCTCGCCTCAACTAGAGAAAGCCGGCACGCAGCAACAAAGACCCAACACAGCCAAAAATAAATAAATAAAATAAAATAAAAATGAATAAAATCTATCTTTAAAAAAAAAAGAATGGATAAACAAGATCCTACTGTAGAGCACAGGAAACTATATTCAATATCCTATGATAAACCACAATCGGAAAGAATAATGAAAAAGAACATATATATGTATAACTGAATCACTTTGCTGTACAGCAGAAATTAACACAACATTGTAAATCAACTGTACTTCAATAAAATAAATAAATAAATAAAACAAAAACAAATTGCTGGGCCTACCCTCAGAGAGTCTGATGCTGTGGGTCTGGGGTGGGACCTGAGAGTCTGCATTTCCAGCGAGCTTCCAGGTGAGGCTGACTCTGCTGGTCTGAGGCAATAGGGAGTCAGCAGTATCAGGGCTGGTCCGTATGACTTGAATAAGGTGTAAAGTGCTTCTTTCTCTAGTTGGGCAAAACTGCATGTGAGGAATGAGGTTCCCGATTCATTTGGGACCGTTCTGGACCTCCACCTGGGGGATGCTTGGAAAGAATGTGGATCCAATTGGAAGGAAGAAGAGGGGCTGCCCAGACGGGGTGGGCAGGAGTTTCACAACTTATCAAAGCACCAATTCAGACCCCTCCCTTTGTCTTTGTAAATTGATCCCTGGTGCTCTGCTGCCCCCTAGCGGTGGGCAATTCTGTACCGCCTCCTTTGGGAGGTGCCCCTTGATTGCTGACTGTAGGTGGGGGGTGCCTGCTCCCCCGAACCCAAGGCCAGGGTCCTGGTACTTGCTCTTTCTTGGGAACTGATCTGCTGTCAGTCATTTTCACTTTAGTAAGAGTCAGTTCAAGCCCTTGAGCTCCGTTCCAGGGGAGACTGCCACTTAAATCCCAAAGCTTATGCTGGAGGACAGGAAGGATTCCCCACTGGCTTTAAGTTTCATGCAACAGAGAATAAAGGGAAGGGTCCTTCCAAGAACGCTGGAGAGCAGCTGCCTCCTCTGACCTGGGAAGGTGGGAGAAGCTGGCCGAGGCCCTGTTTCCCAGCTCTGGGCACTCCAACCTGGAAGGGCGGGTGTGCGTTTTACATCTGCCTTGTGAGATGCTAACATCTGATTCTGGACGCTTGCCCTGTGCTTAGCATTACTGCTGCATCTTACAGCAGCTCTCCAAGGTCACGGTTACCAGCAGGGGCTCAGACAGGCTCAGAGGCTTGCTACCTTCATAACGGGAAAGCCAAGCGTCTGGAAGACATCTGAGTGGGCAGGCCAGTGGGTGGTTGGCTCTGAACTCTATGGGCCTGGAACTCAGGGAGGCAAAAGCTGAAGGGGGATGTAGGGTGGCCTGCACGTTAATGGCACTTCAAGCTTTTCAGGGAGGGTGGGTCCAAGGAGGAGGGAAGAGGCCCAGGGTCAGGCGTCAGAGGGGAAGGAAAGGAGCTGGCAGGAGACGCCAGGAGGGAGGGGAACGGGGCGGGGCTTGAGGACTGTAGGTGTTGATAGGCAGATGCCAGCTGGAAGTGTGCGGTCTCAGAAAAAAGCCGACGTTTGATCAGCCACTTTGCTGGCTCTAGGGCAAAGCCTGACTGCTTTGAAGAGGGGCCAGGGACCCAGCCTGCGGCTCCGTTCCTGGGGTGGAACTGAACTTAGGCATCTTCCCCGTCCTTTTGCTTGAAGGCCAATTTGGAGGGATGCGGCCACAAGCCAAAGAAAGTCTGGGGCCACCAGCAGCTGGAAGGATCTTCCCCTAGAGCCTTCGGAGGGAGGTGACCCTGCCAACACCCTGATTTTTGGACTTCTGGCCTCCAGACTGGGAAAATATATGTCTGAGTTTTGTTTTGCTTTGTTTTTAATTAATTTATTTATTTTTGGCTGCGTTGGGTCTTCGTTGCTGCGTGCGGGCTTTCTCTAGTTGCAGCGAGCGGGGGCCACTCTTCACTGCGGTGCGCGGGCTTCTCATTGCGGTGGCTTCTCTTGTTGCGGGGCAAGGGCTCTAGGCGCGTGGGCTCAGTAGCTGTGGCTCACGGGCTCTAGAGCGCAGGCTCAGTAGTTGTGGTGCACAGGCTTAGATGCTCTGCGGCGTGCGGGATCTTCCCGGACCAGGGCTCGAACCCGTGTCCCCTGCAGTGGCAGGCGGATTCTTAACCACTGGGCCACCAGGGAAGCCCCATGTCTGTTGTTTTAAGTCACTCGGTTTAGGTACTTTGTTATGGTAGCCCTAGAAAACTAATATAATAAATATAGAAATATCTGTATACACATATAGATATAAAATAGATAGCCTCCCTTGCCTACATATATCATACATTGTATAAAATGAGAGTATGCCGGCTGTGTCAGTGTTTTTCAACGTGTGGTCCGAGGAACCCCTGCATTGCCTGGGGACCTCATCAAAAATGAAGATCCCCGGACCCCTCCCAGACCTACATACAGGACAAGGCTCTCTGGGTGCGGCCCCCAAATGGGCATTTTAAGCCAGCTTTCCAGGTGATTCTGAAGGACCCGGAGGCCTGGAACTCCAGTGGTCCCCTGGATGTAGCCGCGGGGGTGACTTGAGGGCAGGTGGGAGGAGATTCATCACTGAGGCCCCGGAAAGCATCCAAGCAGAACAGGAGGGACAAGGGCAGGCTGTTCTGCTGAGGGGAGGTGGCTGGCGTGCCTTCCTCGGGGCTGGCGTGTGCTGGGCCCAGATGCTCGGGGTCACAGGGACCCAGCTCTTCCCTCTTGCAGCTGCCTGTGGGAGGAGACAGGAGCACAAAGGCTGCTTGACATGCCCCCTCTGCACGCCTGGCCTTCCCAGACACTTCGGCAGCTGCTCCATGCCAGGCTCCTCCAGGAATTCCAGGGCCCAGGAAAGAGGCCGGGGCTGACGTCCCAGAAGCAGCTGGTGGGATGGGCCACAGGCCCATCTGGAAGTTTCCGGGCCTCAGGGAACACTTATGTAACCAGTTCAGAGGGGACGTTTGGACGGTGTTTTAGCTCGGGGACTGAGGACAAAGGAGCACCCCACACGCTTCGCCGAGGGTCAGGGCAGCCCCTCCCATCCAGTCCGTGTACCGAGGACCATCCCTTATCCTCAGGTGGGAGCCAGGGAACCCGGGAGAAGCCCTCAGCCCAGCCCTGGGAAGAGACTGTCCCTTACCCCGCACGACCCCCGCTTGCTCCACGCTGCCGGGGGAGGAAGGGCAGATGCACATGTGTAAGCTCTCCTTTTGCTTCGTCACTCACAGCTGGCGGAGGGCTTGGCACGTGGTAGGCGTTCGCTAGAGTTTGCTGAGTGAGTGCATGGACGCGTGGACCGGGCTTCTGCCCGGGAGGTGGGATCTGGGCCGAGCAGGGCTTCTCAGAGGGGGGTGCCCGCCCAGCAGCACCAGCATCCCCTGAGAACTTGGTAGAAATGCAGGTTCCTGGGCCCCGCCCAGACCTCTTGAATCAGCAAGCCGATGGGTGGGTGACAAGCTATATAACCTTTGGGGGTCCTGCTGCCTCCCCGAGGGGGAGAACTACCGCGTAGCGTGGTGACGGTCAACCCTGGCTGAGCGCTAGAGCATCACCTTGGGAGCCTACAGCACAGAACCAGCACCAGGCTCCCTGCAGGCTGGCGGATCAGAGTCCCTGGCACGGGGCCGGGCCTTAGCTGCGTCCCGTGATTCTCTCGGGCAGCCGGACTGCAAACACACACCGGGCCTGGGAAGTGACACGGGTTTGGGTTCAAATCCTGGCCCTGCCTCTTAACAGCTGGGAGACTTTGGGGAAATCAGTTTCTTCATCTAAAAACAGAGGACAGTAGTAACAGGACCTTTCTCACAGGTGCCGTGGAGAGTAAGGTGTTCACTTCTGTCTCGTGCTCCCAACGGCGTTTGGGACAGAGCGACTAGTAAGTGGGAGTTGCTAGTAGTAGTAGTAGTAGTAGTACTATTCTTACTATCCCTCCTACTATTACTACTACTATTACTACCATGATTATGATCACTACTATGACTACTGCTACTATTACTCCTGCCATCACTATTATTACCATTACTACCATCATTATCACTGTTATCACTATTGTTACTATTGCTACTAGTATTAATACTATTATCGCTGTTATGATTACCACTGCTATTACTATCATTACTAGCATTGCTACTATTAATACTATTACCATTATTACTACAATTAGTAGTACATCACTATTGCTACTAGTATTAATACTATCATCATTGTTACGATTACCACTGCTATTACTATCATTACGAGCATTGTTATCATTGCTACTATTAATACTATTACCATTATTACTACAATTAGTAGTACATTGCTATTGCTACAGCTTCTATTATTACTGCTGTTAGTATTATTACTATTAGTATTATTGCTACTATGACTACTACTGCTGCTGCTACTATTTTGTCAAGGCAGAAGAATTCTGTCCTCCAAAATTCTTCAAGGAGGGACAATCACCTCTCATGCAGGCTGAGTTCTGGACTCTTGGATCAGGAATGCAACTAGAAGTCCCACCCTTTGCAGAACCAAAGGGGTCAAGGTCTTCCCGGGCCTCCAGTGCTACAGCACCTGGCTGCACCCATGGTGGGGGACAGCCCTTTGGCAATCACTGGCTGGAGGCCCCAGAGGCCTGGAGCACGGCCTCCTTCCCCTGCATTTGCATTTGGGGGGTTCATCTCCCTGGAATGGGGCCGTGACCTTCCCCAGACGGTCGGGAGGGTCCCCCTGTGCCAGACTCAGCCCTTCAGGCTCACGTTTTAAAACGTTTCAACCTTTTGTCCTTCCTGAGCAAACAGATGGGATTTATGGGGGAGGTTGCTTCCAAGTGGCTCTTCCCCACCCAAATCCTATCTTCTCGGGGTCAGACGTGAAACAAAACAGTGCACCTCTCCATGCTTTTGAAGCCAGGGAAGGGAACACCTCATTTTTCAGAAAGGCCCGAGTACTGCAGGAAGACGGCAAGCACTTGGAGCTGTGGTGTGCTTTGCACGTTTCTTTGGGAGAAAGGGAGAAAATATGACACTGGACTCAAAAAGAAAATTCTTTTAGAATTCAGAAGACAATCCACACACCTGGATTTAACAAAAGGAGCCAAAATTTCTTGCAGAGATGGTGAGGACAGAGCCTGGCTGGCAGCTCCTGGTGGAAATGGGTGAGGTTAAACTATGGAGTTCCAACTATGGGACTTTTTCTCTCCCTGCTCTAAGCAGCCAGACTTACTCTCTGGAAAAAACTGAAAAACTACCTCCATCAGAGGCAAGGATTGTCCTAGAACTGATCGAATGCATATCGATTTTCACTTGTGGTTTTCCCTAATTATTGTGTTAGTACATGGTCATTAGCGATCATTTGGGAAACAGAAAAAGGTAGAAAGAGGAGAATCCTGTGTTCAGAGAGAACCTCTGTTGATCTTTGGTGAATTTCCTTTCAGTTTTTCTTTTGTACATTTTAAAACAAGGATATTGTACTGCAGATTACATTTTGTATTTTTTAAATTTACCACGACAAAGATTTTTCTTTTCCCCTCCCACCTGAGTTACCTGGCCAGGCAGACAAAACCTGGACCAGTTTCTCTAAGCCAGTCACCTGGAGGTGACTGTGACCCTGCCTTCTCCCTCTGCCAAAGCCCATGAACCCCCAAGTCCTGTCAGGGTGGACCCCTCAGTATCTCTCAACCCACCCACTTCTCTCCATCCCCTCGGCCACGCCGCCCAGAAGTGGAGGGAAGCACATTAGAAATATTTGGCTGTGGGCCTCTCACCAGGGCTGGGTTAAGGTCTCCTCCTGGGTTCCCTGGCTCCCACTCTGAACTCCAACCATCCATTCTCCACACTGTAGCCAGAACACGCTTTCAAAATGCAAACGTGATCATGTGCCCCCCCACTGATTGAAACCTCAACTGCCGTAGCCCACTGCTCCTAGGATAAAGACCGGATTCCTCCTCCAGGAAGCCTCCCTGACTGCACACATGAACGCGCCCACTTCATAGCACCGCACGCCCCCGACTGCCATTCTCGAGGGTGTTGGCGGGTCCACCATCCAGCATCCCTGAATCACGGCACTTTTGGGAACCACTCCATCGGTGGTGCTCAGCCAAGAGCAAGCACTCTGAGAACGCATCTGCGGATGAATGAGCGCCATCCATAAACAGTGCTGGAGCAGCCTTATTATTCACATCGTGATTTCTTTAAGTCTTGCCTTCTTGCCGGAAGTTAGGATACGTGATCACGCAGTGTGGTGCATCTCTACACAGCCACAAAGTTTTGGCATTGCCATCTTAAATGCTGAGGATGGGGTG
Organism: Physeter macrocephalus; assembly: GCF_002837175.3. Taxonomy (NCBI): domain Eukaryota; kingdom Metazoa; phylum Chordata; class Mammalia; order Artiodactyla; family Physeteridae; genus Physeter; species Physeter macrocephalus. Next base: position 52,287,722 of record NC_041230.1, on the reverse strand, counting down.
ATCACTCCAATTTCATCTGGTTCTTAGTCTACAGACTTTCCGGGGAAATAGGTCGGCAAAAAAGTGGAGACTAGAGACAGTGGTCCCTGAAAACCCTGTTAGTTACCTGCATCCTTGCCTCCCAGGCACGGATGGAGCAGCCCCAACCTGGGATGTCCCCTCTTCTGGGGTCAGGAGATGCAGTTGTCCTGTGACCATTATACTAATCACTGAAGACCACTGTCAAGAGGAAGCCGCCTGGGGCCATTCTGAAAGGCAGCTGCCCAGGTGGGCTGCGGCCACAGGTCCAGCCCAAACAAAAAAGCTGTTGGAATCTTCCCAGGGGCCAGCTTCTGAACTGTCTCTCCTCGACTATACTTTGGGGTTAGGTCCCCAAGCCCCTGGGGCCAATGCAGCAATGACACAGGAAGAGGCTACCGAGGGGTGAAACGTGGAGCCTGAGGTTTGCTGGGACCCACCCCTGCTGACACTTTAGGGTTTTCCTAAGGTTCCCTAAGGCTTGCCATCACTGTTCTTTCGGTTAAAATAATAATTCTCTTCCAAAGGGGCAGGTGGTGAGGTTTGTGACTCTTGCTTTTGGCAAAGAAACAAGGGGAAAAACAAACCCACACAGTCTGGAAGGAAAGGAGCTGGCCCAAGAGTGAGATTTGGACCTAGCTCCATAACATCTGGGCCACGAATGGAGAAAATGAAGTGTTTCAGCCCCAAAACCATCGTCATCCTGATCAACATTGCCGCCGTCGTCATAAAGTTTGTCCAGCCCTGAGCCAAGGCTGTGGGCACTATTACTGTCTGTATTTTAGGGACAAGAAGGCGGAGGTTTAGACTCAAGATGTCAGGGCTTCTAAGTGGCAGGGCTGGGCCTGCCCCGCACGCAGATTCCTTACCTGGGCATCCTTGTCTGCGGTGTTCCCCTGCTCCCCGGACATCCAGGCAGCTCCGGCAGGTAGAAGGCTGAGAAGTTGAAAGATCAGGTTGAGTGGGGACCTTGGGCCCAATTTTCCCATTGGTGTGATCACTCCAATTTCATTGTCAGGGGGAAGAAACCTGGCTCTTAGTCTATAGAATTTCCGGGGAAATAGCTCAGCAAAAAGTAGACACCAGAGACAGTGGAGTTATCTGCATCCTTGGCTCCTGCGGATGGAAGGGGTGGCCCCAACCCCAGATGTCCCCTCTCCTGGAGTGGGTCCTGGTCTCCCCGTAGATGTCACCCCTCTTGCTCACAGGAGGGTGTGGCAGTGTTCCAGTGTGGATCCCAAGGCCACCACGTCCTAGCCACAGCACCTCGGGCAAGTTAATTACACGCCTGGAGCCTCAGTTTTCCCACCTATAAAATGGGCTCAGGGTACCTAACTCACAGATTTGCTGGGAAGCATTTTGCCCCCTCTCCTCCTTTGGGCCTTGGTGTAAATTATTTCCACCTGGAAGCCTTTCCGCTCCCACCCTGCTCCGGACAAGTAGGTTCCCGGAGCACCTCTCCTTGGACCCTGCCTCACTCTCGAAATTCCTGTCCTGTGTTTGTTGCTTCCCTGAGGGCGAGGGCGGGGGCGGGGGCGGGGTCTGTCTCGTTGACCCTGGAAGCACCAGGGTCAGCTCCAGTGCCCGGCACACAGTGGGTGCTTCTGGCATCTCTGGAGCTGGGAGGGAGAGGCGAGGATGTCCAGGGCGGCCGGGGCCTCTCAAACAATCCGAGCAACGGGCCGCCCACCTGAACGTAGTAATCTGCAGCAGCCACTGGGGGACTGAGAGGGCAGAGGTGTGTTTCAGTGTTGGTGGGTGTCGAGAATCTGAAAGACAAGTGCCGGGCTGCGCTGTGACATCACAGATTTGGGGCTACTTCCTTTTTTTTGGTTGTTATTTTCTGTAACTTTTTATTTTGGTATAATTACAACAGAAAAGTTGAAATAATAATGGGGATTTCCGTGTATCTTCACCCAGATTCATTTACATTTTGCCCCATTCTTTCTCTATATATGTTTTCATGTAAATATAATATATACGTAAGTTGCAAACATCAGCCACTTTTCTCCCTAAACACTCTGGCGTGTCTTTCCTGAAAACATGACTTTCTATTACCTAAATACAATAAAATGACCCACATCAGGAAATTTAACATCTTACCAGAGTATAATACAGCCGAACCTCAGAGATATTGCTGGCTCGATTCCAGACCACTGCAATAAAGCAAATATTGCAATAAATCACCTGAATTTTTTGGTTTCCCAGTGCATATGAAAGTTATGTTTATACTATACTGTAGTCTGCAATTACATTATGTCTGAAAAAACAATGTACACGCCTTAATTTAAAAGTACTGCATCAGGGCTTCCCTGGTGGCGCAGGGGTTGAGAGTCCGCCTGCCGATGCAGGGGACACGGGTTCGTGCCCCGGTCCGGGAAGATCCCGAGCTTTCAGCGAGTTGTCCTCTTTTTTTGCTGGTGGAGGGTCTTGCCTGGGTGTTCATGGCCGCTGACTGAACAGGGCGCCATCTTCAAATCCACAGTTCCCAAGGAGAGAGTAATGTTATTTCTCAGAAGAACAGCATTTTCTATCTCGGAAGAGTACATAAACATTTTATAGAGGCAGCACAGTTTAGATTCAATAGGCACATCATTCATCAAAGTGCAAAAAAGGTGACAGGAAAAAATACTGCATTGTAGAATAAGATATTCAAATGTGGTGGGAACGTTTAAGGCAGCTGACGGGCAAAGTGGGCGAGTCAAGGAAGGTGGTCTGGGTATGGAGGCGATTTTGCATCTAGAGGAGTTCTCTTCGTGACTGAGCACTGGCCAGCAGGTCTTCTTACTCAAGGCCAATGATGCTTGAGGTACCAGATGGTTTCACTTTTCAACTGTGGTCCAAAGAGAGGGTTGGAATGGCCTAGAACTGCAATCAGCCAAAAGAGGTAGCCGCAAACGGAACAGGTCACCAACATGGTGATGATACTCCCCGGCTGAGACCCTCAGGGATGAACCAGGGCACCAGGAAGCCGATGAAGCCCCAGAACACGCTCATCCCGATGAGAGGCACGGCGAGGCCGGTATACACCATGGTTGCTGCGGGAGATGCCAGCCCTGCCCCGCCGCCTCTCTCACGGCAATTTCTTAAAATAAGACAACAGTCAAGTTTGCCGCATCGATTGACTTTCGTGAACAGTTTCTCTGTAGCATATAGTGCTGTGTGATAGCATTTGACCCACAACAGAACTTCTTTCAAAACTGGAGACAGTCTTCCCAAACCCTGCTTTATCAACTGAGTTGATATAACATTTCTAAATCCTTGGGACCTCCCTGGCGGTCCAGTGGTTAGGACTCCACGCTTCCACTGCAGGGGGCGCAGGTTCCATCCTTGCTTGGGGAACTAAGACCCTGCGTGCCGCGCGGCATGGCCAAAAAAAAAATCTAAATCCTTTATTGTCATTTCAACAGTCTTCACAGCATCTTCACCTGGAGTAGATTCTATCTCAAGAAACCACTTTCTTTGTTCATCTATAAGAAGCAACTCCTCATCCGTTCAAGTTTTATCATGAGATTGCATCCAGTCAGTCACATCTTCAGGCTCTACTTTTTTTTTTTAAACGTTATTTCCAGTGCACTTTTGTTTTCTTAATTAATTTATTTATTCTTGGCTGCTTTGGGTCTTCATTGCCGCGCACGGGCTTTCTCTAGTTGTGGCGAGCAGGGGCTACTCTTCGTTGCAGTGCGCGGGCTTCTCACTGCGTTGGCTTCTCTTGCGGAGCACGGGCTCTAGGCGCGCGGGCTCAATAGTTGTGGCACGTGGGCTCAGTAGCTGTGGCTCGCAGGCTCTAGAGCGCAGGCTCAGTAGTTGTGGCGCGTGGGCTTAGTTGCTCCGCGACATGTGGGATCTTCCCGGACCAGGGCTCGAACCTGTGTCCCCTGCATTGGCAGGCGGATTCTTAACCATTGCGCCACCAGGGAAGCCCCCAGGCTCCACTTCTAATTCTAGTTCTCTTGCTGTTTCCACCACATCTGCAGTTCCTTCCTCCACTAAATCCTGAACCCCTGAAAGCTGTCCATGAGGGCTGGAATCGACTTCTTCCAAAGTCCTGTGTATGTCAATATTTGGACCTCTTCCCATGAACTATGAACAGTTCTTAATGACTGTCTCCTCTACAGCGATCATCTCTTGTTCAGTGCAGCCACCTTCGTGGATGACCTGAGCCACAGCTTCTGGAGGACTTGCTGCAGCTTCTCCCTCAGCACCTGCGGCTTCACCTGGCACTTTCGTGCTACGGAGGCGGCTTCTGTCCTTCAACCTCAAGAACCGACCTTTGTTTCCGACTTTCCTCCTGCAGCACCCTCCCCTCTCTCAGCCTTCGTAGAACTGGAGAGAGTTGGGGCCTTGCTCTGGATTAGGCTTTGGCATAAAGGAATGTCGTAGCTGGTTTCATCTTCTATCCAGATCACTCAGACTTTCTCCACATCAGCAGTAAGCCTGTTTCACTTTCTTATCATCCGTGTGTTCAATGGAGCAGCACTTTAATTTCCTTCAGGAACCTTCTTTTGCATTCACAACTTGGCTGACAGTTGGCAAGAGAGGCCTCGATTTTGGCCTGTCTTGGCTTTTAACAAGCCTTCCTCACTAAGCTTCATCGTTTCTAGCTTTTGCTTTAAAGTGAGAGATGTACGACTCTTCCTGAAACACTGAAAGGTTATTGCAGGATTATTAATGGGCCTAATTTCAATATTGTTGTGTCTCGGAATAGGGAGGCCCGAAGAGGGGGGGGGGGGAACGGCTGGTCTATGGATTGGTCAGAAAATACATGATGTTTATAGATTAAGTCTGCCTTCTAATATGGGTGTGGTCTGTGGCGCCCCCAAACAATTACAAGAGTCACATTAAGATCACTGATCACAGATCACCATAACAAATATAACAACAATGGAAAAGTTGGAAATATTGTGAGAATTACCAAAATATGACACAGAAACAGGAAGTGAGCAACTGCTGTTGGAAAAATGGCACTGATAGACTTGCTAGACACAGGGTCGCAACAAACCAGCAATTTGTAAGAAACACAGTATCCACGAAGCACCGTAAAGTGAAGTACAATAAACCAAGGTCGGCCTGTACTATTAGGGCATCATAGTATACTTTATGTACTCTTAACATGTCACAATACAACTGTGTAACCCACAGCTCACTCTCAAGGTCATCCCAGCGAAGCCTCTAAGAAGCCTTTATTGCCCGGGTCCAGGACCCACTTGTGTGTAGTTACCCCGTTCCTTTGTCTCCTCCGATTTGGAATGGTTTCCTGGACTGTCTTTCTTTCTTGACTTGATTTTAAGAGTGCCCTTCTTGGACTTCCCTGGTGACGCAGTGGTTAAGAATCCACCTGCCAATGCAGGGGACTCGGATTCGAGCCCTGGTCTGGGAAGATGCCACATGCCGCGGAGCAGCTAAGCCCATGAGCCGCAACTACTGAGCTTGTGTGCCGCACTACTGAAGCCCGTGTGCCACAACTACTGAGCCCGTGCGCCTAGAGCCCGTGTTCCACAACAAGAGAAGCCAACGCAATGAGAAGCCCGCACACCGCAACGAACAGTAGCCTCTGCTCACCGCAACTAGAGAAAGCCTGCGTGCAGCAACGAAGACCCAACTCAGCCAAAAATATATATAAATAAATGAATAAATTTATAACAACAACAACAACAAGAGTGTCCTTCTTGTTTTGACACATGAGTTGGGAAGTCTGAAAGCCATTCGGAGCCAAGTTTGGAGAATTAAGTGTGTTATGAAACTGATGCCCACCTTTCTGGTCACATCCTGTCACGTGGCCCTGAAATGTGGCTGTGAGCGACCCTGGGTCAGGGACTCTCTCTGAGGGTGGCGTGGCCTAGCGGTCAGGAGCAGGCAGTTTAACCCAACTGCTTGGGCTCAAATCCTGGCTCTGTTCCTTCCAGCCTGTGTGACCTTGGGTAAGTCACCTACCCTCTCTGTGCCTCAGTTTCCTCATCTGTGAAATGGAGATAATACTGGTAGCTACTGCATGAGGCTGTTATGAGGATTGATAAGTTATTATTTGTAAAGAGCTGCGAACAGTGCCTGGCTCGGGTGAAATGGGGAGGATTTCTGGAATACGGTGGCTGTCTGGTTTCAACCATACAATCTTAAAGATGCAGTGTGTGTCACACTAATTCTGGGTACAGTGGCTCGGTCTTATGAAACTATTCGTGCTGCCCGCTGTTCCTTTACCCTGGACTCTCCCTTTAAACACACACACACACACACACACACACACACACACACGGAAACACAAGACCTCCTTTTCTCCGTTGATTTTCTAAGCCCAGAACACCAGGCGGGAAGGACATTTAAACTGTCACCTGAGGCTCCCAGCCTCCAATCCACTGCCTTCCGAGACTCTGGCTGGAGAAGGATTGGTCGCCACTCCCCAGACAACTCACCGGGAGAATTATTCTCCTTTACTGGTTTCCCTATTTTAGCTAGAATCACTGAACGAGGCGGGCAAGGTGAACATGGGGAAGGGGGCCTTGCAGAAACAAATCCTCTTCTCGTAGGGCTGAGGAAGCAGCCTGTGGATCCAGCTCGCAGGTTTCCCGCACAGGGAAATCAAATTCTCCCCCTTGCATCCGTGTGGGCTCGGTTTACGACCACACACATCCTCACCTACGGCCCAGGGCTCCTGACACCGGAAAACAGGGCCAGGCTCCCACGGGCTTCTGCTGGTCTAGTCTGGTCAGTTTCATGTTAGTTCATTCACTCATTTGTTCATCCATGTGTTGCTGGTAATGAGCACTTCTTGTTGCTCAGCTGTTTTTATAACCATTCACTTATTATTGTGATACAATCACACACATTTGCAGGGCTTTCTTTGTTAATGTATTATTCACCAGCCTACATTAAATAGTCCAGGTGTTGTTTTAAACACCTTACACACACTATCTCATCGACCCCTCACGACCGCTCTAGGAGATAGGTACTATTATTGCGCCCCTTGTACAGATAAGGAAATGGAAGCACAGAGAGGTTAAGGAACTTGCCCAAGATCACACAGCAAGAAGGGACCCCACAGGGACTCTAACCCGGGGACTCCTCATTATTTATACTCCCTTGCTTGATGATACCAGAGATGAAAAAGATTTTTGAGATGGTGAGAGAAGCTGATGGTCACGTGGTTTGAGGATGAAGCCCAGCTCAGGCCTATCAGCTGTGGGACAAGTCTCCAAGGCGGGTGGGTCTCCCACTGGGGCTCAGAGAGAGACCTCAAAGACCGCCTACACTCAGCAAGTGGAGTGGACCTGGGATCCAGCGCAGGTTGGAGGTTCTGGCTGTGCACCTGGGTGCTGTGTGCCCTGGCGTAGCGGCCAAGAGGGCTCACAGAGGGGCAGCTGGGTCTACAGGAAGGTTGGGCTAGCATCTGGTTCTGCCTCCTGTCTGCATGACTTTGGCCCAATGATTTAACTCGGGCCTCTGACAAGTGGGCAGAATGACAATTCTTATGTCATGGGGCCGACGTGAAGACAAGATAAAGCATTTTAGCACGCTCAGCTCAAGGAGTAGGAAACGGGGCCCTTCACTTTGACCTTGCACTGTATTTGTTACCTTGAAGCAAGCCAAGGGAAAGCTCGGGAAAGGCGGGAGTGGAGGGGGTGGCAGTGTGGTTTGAATTAAGCTGTTTATATGCACCCTCGTCCAGTGACAAATGGCTGTAGTGACGGAGGAGCGTGGTTTCAATTTTCCATCTGGGATCAGACGTCCCGTGGCTCTGCCAGCCTTGTCCAGAAGTGGGCAGGTCATCCTAGCAGCCTTGGGAAGGGGGGAAGGTAGCTCTTGATACTCTTGCCTGCTCCAGGCCTGGCCTGCCTGCGCCACCAGACCAGCCGGGGGAGGAAGACAGTCCGCGCTGACCTCGCCTGGGCCTCTCTGGGACTTTCGCGCTGTCCTCGCCGCCGTGTCCACACGCACCCCTGCGTGACAAGGCCATCTTATTGGGGGGGCGAAACTGTGTTAGCCCAGGTCCACGCCCATCAGTAGAGATGCTTCATCTCAATCCACCCAGGGGCCAGGGCTGGTGCTTCCAGGCCAGCCCAGCAGGGAGGGCCGGGCCGTATCGGCCGGCTGGGCTTCTGGTCATTTCCATCTTGATTTCCGAAGCCCCACAGAGTGCAAGGGCTCGCCAGAGGCAACTCAAGCTGGAAAGAAGCTCGTGATGAAGGCAGGTCTGGGATTGAGCTCAGGGGACAGACAGGCCTGGGCGGGACCCGTGGCCTGGGGGCCTGGGCAAGGTGCTCGGCTGCGCTGGGCCTCGGTTTCCCCATCTGTAAATGGGGTATTGTGGGGTTGTGGCCAGGAATAAATAGGGGATGCCTGTGAGGTGCGGTGAATTTTCCAGCCACCCACTCCTGTGAGGAAACTTGACCTTTAGATCTCAAGCCCCCCCCGCTCCCCCGCAACTAATGAACTTGGTAGAATAAAACTGGTCATTCAGGGAAAGGCATCCTGGTTTTCCTTGTTGTTTCAAGTTTAAATCAGTTCATTCAGAAGGCCCTCCTTCCCCCCTTCTCCTTGAGGTGGCTTTTAATGGCCTTTAAAAACAGAAGTCAGAGCCCAGCCCTCCATGGCCCTGGACCCACCTGTGGCCCCCATTCCCCGGGAGTCAAACCCCAGTCCTTCCCACGGCCCGATGGCTGTCCCCAGTCTGTCCTCGGCTCTCACCGCCCCTGCCCGTGCTCTCCCTCCCCGTGGCCTCCGTTGGGCCCTTGGACCTGGCACGTTCTCTCCCCAGCACCTTGGGGCTCGCCGCTCCCTCCACCTGGAACTCTCTGTCCTCTGACTGCCACAGGGCTCCTCCCTCACCTCCAGCCCCCCTCTCAAATGTCACCTTCTCAGGGACCTGGCCTCACCTTCCTGACCACTCAGTGTAAAACACCAGCAGCCCCGGCCTCCGCACTCCTTGCCCACTTCCTTGTTCTTTGATCTTTATAGCACTTCTCACCAACTGACAGAACGTGTGTAACTTGTTTTGTTTAATGCCTGCCTCCCCCACATGAATGTAAGCTCCACGTGGGAGCAGACACACTTGTATCTATTGGTTTTTTTTTCATCTGTAGTGTCTCTAGGACCCAGACAGTGCCTAACACACAGTAGGTGTTCCATAAATGTCAGATGGAGGGAGGGAGGGAGGGATGGATGGATGGATGGATGGGTGGATGGGTGGATGGATGGATGGAAAGATGGATAGATGGATGGATGGGTGGATGGATGGATGGGTGGATAGAAAGATGGATAGATGGATGGATGGGTGGAAAGATGGATAGATGGATGGATGGGTGGAAAGATGGATAGATGGATGGATGGGTGGATGGATGGAGGGAGGGAGGGAGGGATGGATGGATGGATGGATGGGTGGATGGGTGGATGGATGGATGGAAAGATGGATAGATGGATGGATGGGTGGA
>NC_041230.1:52205850-52277703 GCF_002837175.3 Physeter macrocephalus | reverse complement strand
GATGATGGTGATGGTGATGATGGTGATGGTGGTGATGGTGGTGATGATGGTGATGGTGATGATGGATGATGGATGGATGGATGGACAGATGAATGGATGGATGGGTAGATGGATGATGGATGGATGGATGGACGGATGAATGGATGGGTGGGTGGGTAGATGGTAGACGGTGGATGATGGATGGATGGATGGATGGATCGATGGATGGACAGATGAATGGATAGGTGGGTGGGTGGGTAGATGGTGGATGATGGATGGATGGATGAATGGACGGATGAATGGATGGGTGGGTGGGTGGGTAGATGGCAGATGATGGATGTTGGATGGATGGGTGGGTAGATGGATGGATGGGTAGATGGGTGGATGGTGGATGATGGATGATGGAGGGCCGGGTGGGTGGCTGTCTTCAGTCTGCAGGCTGCGGAATCCTGCAAGTTCTGGAAGGAAGTGGGGAACAAGTCCCTTCTACTCTCCAGTTTCCTGGAACTGACCTGGGGGTTTCCTCCCTTTGTCCTCACCTGACTCCAGCACAATGAGAGGCAGGCACAGGTGGCCCTTCACAGCACCCTGTACTTATTTAAGCAAAAAAGGGACTTGTTACAAGAATTCTGTGGTTCCCACAGAGTATCAAGGAGGGCTGGAGGACCAGGCAGGAGGGTTCTGCAGCCAGAAATGACACCCAAAATCACTCCACAGAACGGTCTGGTGGGACCCACCTGTGGGTGGCTGCCATACAGCCCGCCGGGGTGGGAGTCCAGACTCTCCTGTTATGTCATGCCTGGGGTTGCCAGATGAAACAGAGGTGAGCCAGTTCACTTTGAACTGCACAAAAACAATAGTATTTTAGTAAAGGCATATTCCATACAACATATTTTTTTTTTTTTGCGGTACGCGGGCCTCTCACTGTTGTGGCCTCTCCCATTGAGGAGCACAGGCTCCGAACGCGCAGGCTCAGTGGCCATGGCTCACGGGCCCAGCCGCTCCGCGGCACGCGGGATCCTCCCGGACCGGGGCACGAACCCGTGTCCCCTGCATCGGCAGGCGGACCCTCAACCACTGTGCCACCAGGGAAGCCCTCCATACAATATTTTAATGTTATTATTACTGTTTTACTTTGTCCAAACCTGGCACCCCTACCTGCTACCCCTGATGTCCCACTGCTCCCCCGAGAAAAGTCTCTGGACACCGGCTTCCTTGCACCAGGGGCTCCCAGTTGGAAGTTATAGAAACACGTCCCATGCATGCACCCTAGCTGCAAGGGATTCTGGGAAAGCAAGTGTCTCCAAGTTTCTACAGCACGAGGTGGGCTCAGCCTCCTGGGGTTGGGGAGCCCCTCAGACCATGGCCAGCAGCTGGGTTTAGGCTTCTGCTCTCCCATTATCTGCAGAGGCTGGGCAGGGTGAAGAACCAGACTCTCCCCAAATCTGTTGTGTGGTCCATGAGATGTGGCTTTTGAGATCTGAGCATCCTTTTCCTCAACCTATTTTCTCCACCAGAGAGTTTCACATATCTATTTAGATACAGTCTCCACCAAAAGGAAGTAGGGCTCCTTGGAGAAATGACTGATTCCAGGACTAGGGCAAGGAAAGTACAAGGCGAGCCAGGAACACCTTGTGCCAGAAAGCTGAGCCAGAACTGATGGGCTGTGTGAAAAGGACACAGAGCCAGCTGGAAGGGGCTCCCGCGGTTCAAATCTGGGATGATGGGAGCATCAAAAAAAACAAAACAGAACAAAAAAACCACAACATTGTAATGCACTACATAAAATAAGAATTAATGCGTCCACAACAATATATGCCTCTGTCTATATATATATGTATATAACATGTGTGTGTATATATATGGTATATAACATGTATATTCCAAGTAATACACTTGGAATATACGTTTATAAAATACAATGTGTGTGTGAATAAATAAACGAATACGGGAGAAGGGAAACCTCTTCCTTAGAGGCAAGTGCCAACTGATAAATGTGGAAGGTGTAGCATAATTAGAGCAGTTACCATTTGACAGCCATCATAAAATACTTGTTTCAGGGAAGAGGCATCACCAGAGGGTAAAACTGGTGAGTGAAGGTTTTCTGGCGATAGGATATTTACATAGTTCCAATATATCTCTCTGCAAGATAATTATCTATTACCAAAAAATATAGGAACTTCACAGTGGAAAAATCTGGCAGACACCACCTTAATCAAGATCTCAAAATTGACATCAGAGCCCACAGCAAATAGACACATGCCCTTGGTATGAGGCACTGAGAAGCTTACAATGTCACTTCTGTGAGATTCCTTCCAAAAACGTGTCATCTGAAACGCATAAGGAAGAAACACAAGACAAACTTGATTTGAGGAACGTTCCAGAAAATATTTGGTCAGTAATCTTTTAAAAAATGTCAACATCATAAAAGAAGAACATAAAGTGAGGAGTTGTCCAGATTCAAGGACACTAATAAGACATGAAAACTGAATGTGATTCATTATCTGAGATTTTCTTTTGCCATAAAGGACATTCCTGGGACAATCAGCAAAATCTGAATAAGGTCTGTAGATTAGATCACATAATGCATCCATGTTAACTTCCCTGATTCAGATAATTACACCAGGTGTTGTAAGAAAATGTCTCCTTCCTCAGAAGAGAATGTCCTTGTTCTTAGGAAATCCTGAAGTTTTTAGAGATAAAGTGGGTCTCATGTCTGCCACTCCCTCTTAAATAGAAAAGAAAAAAGGCAAAGAAGATGATCAAGGAAATGCAGTAAATGTTCATATCTGGGGAAGCTGCATGAAGGGTAGAGGGGAATTCTTTGGAGCATTTGTGTGGCTTTTCTGCAAGTCTGAAATGACGTCAAAGAAAAAATTAAAAAAAAACAGAAATCTGTCTAGTAAATCAAAAGCTAAATAAAATTCACCTCTTTGTTCCTGCTGTTCTGCTGTGGTCTCCCTTCCCTGAGCACAGCAGGGGCTGCTGCCTGAAGGCCCAGGGCAGGGTTTTAGATGGAAAAAAATGCCAGGAATGCACAAAATATTTGTTAAAATAATGGTATACAACTAACATGTATACAGCATTTATTATGTACCAGGCTTCCAAATGTTTTAAAAAAACTGTACTAAGTTCTTTCAGTCTCGTAACAACCATACAAAGTAGCTGCTATTACAGCACTACTCACGATAGCCAAGACATGGAAACAACCTAAATGCAAACAGATGAATGGATAAAGATGTGGTACATATATACAATGGAATACTACTCAGCCATAAAAAAAGCATAATGCCTTTTGCAGTAACATGGGTGGACCTAGAGATTATCATATAAGTGAAGTCAGACAGAGAAAAACAAATACCATATGATATCACTTATATGTGGAATCTAAAATATGACCCAAACGAACTTATCTACGAAACAGAAACAGACTCACAGACATAGAGAACCGACTCGTGGTTGCTAAGGGGGAGGGGGAGGGGGGAGGGATGGATTGGGAGTTTGGGATTAGCAGATGCAAACCATTATATAGAGAATGCATAAACAACAAGGTCCTACTGTAGAGCACAGGGAAATATATTCAATATCCTGGGATAAACCATAATGGAAAAGAATATGAAAAAATATATATATGTGTATAACTGAGTCACTTTGCTGTACAGCAGAAATGAACACAACATTGTAAATCAACTATGCTTCAATAAAATAAATTTAAAAAAAAACAAAGTAGCTGCTATTATTGTTCCCATTTTATATATGAGGAAACTGATGCACAGAGAGGTTGAGTAACCCATCCAAGGTTTCACAGAGTATAAGTGGTAGAGCTGGGATTTGAACCCAGGCCCACTGGCTCCAGATTCTTTTCCCACCCCTCAAAAGTGTCATATTGGGAAGATTTAAAGATTCAAACTATGAGGGGCTGAAAAGGGAAAATGGGACAGGGCACAGACTGGAGACTGGAGCCACATCATTCACTAATTCCCAGAGTGCTGCCCCAACAGTGAGCTACAGAGGGGCTGGGGCAAAGACCCCAAAGAGTGAATGGAGGCAAATCCAAGTGCCCAGGGAGATAAGCTATCAAGTGGACAACAAGCTACCACTGCTCAGCCTGCAGGACTGGTGTCTACCTGTTAGATTGGGTTGAACAGTATCCCTCCCAAATTCATGCTTTCCTGGAACCTCAGAATGTGACCTTGTTTTGAATTGGGATCTTTGCAGATGTAATGAGTTAGGGATCTTGAGATGGCCATGCAAGCTGGGGCAGAGTGATTGGAGTGATGCGGTCATAAGCCAAGGGATGCCTGGGGCCCCCAGAAGCTGGAAGAGGCAGGAAGGACACTCCCCTGGAATCTCCAGAGAGAGCGCGGCCCTGCCCACACCTTGACTTCAGACTTCTGGCTTCCAGAACTGTGAGAGAATACATTTCTGTTGTTTAAGCCACGACACTTGTGGTCATTTGTTACAGCAGCTCTAAGAAACTACACCTGTGGAAGTTCACAGGTGAGCTGCGCCTTAACTACCCAAGGTCCCTTCTCTCATTCTTCTTCATAGGACCCGCTTTACAGTTGGATTTGCAATGTGCTCAGGAAAAAATATGCATCTCTCCCAACTTCCTTGCAGCTAGGAATGGCTGTGGGACCCAGTTCTGACCAACAAGTTGTCAGTGGAAATTTACCGGCTGCGACTTCTGGGAAAGCTATCCTTCCATTGTTTTTCTGGGTGAGTTAGACTTGGGTTCTACTCTCCCAGCGATGGCAGAGTAGCTATAATCAGAACAACCATTCTATACGTGGCAACCATAAGGTCCAGACAAAATATAAAATACAACTCTCTGATGGTTATTGGGAGAAGCAAAGGCAGGCAGAAACCGCATGGGAGTCAACACTTGGAGGAAGGGGACTGCACCGTGTGAGTCTCTAGTGTTTTTCAACTTTTTGCCTGAACACAGCCCTAGTCAGCATCCTATAGGGGTGGCTAAACGTCTAAAAGAAGCCTCAAATCTTGAAGAACCAGAGGATGCAGCAGCTGGAAAGTGAGAAGGGAACCTCCAGAAAGGAGAGAGTTGCAGAAGGGGAATGCCAAATTCTGGGTACAAGCTCTGCCCAAGTCTCTGGCTGACCCCTGAACCATGCATGCACACAGCAGACCCCCAGCAGCTCAGCAAAGGCCAACAGAACCGAGAGTGATTCCAGTTACAGGCCGCGGCAGTGGAGTAGAGTTAGAGTCCAGACAAGTTAATTCCCTGCTCAAACAAAATGTAACAATCTAGAATCTCCAGGATGCCTTACTGACAATGTCCAAGATATAATCTAAAATTACTAGACATACAAAGAAATAAACAAACCAAAAAAATGTGTCCATCCTCAAGAGAAGAGGTGAGCACACTCTGGCCCAGGGGACGGCCGTCTGCTTTTTCTTTTTTCTTTTTTTTTTTTGGTCTACTTTTAAAAATGAAGTTTTACTGGAACACAGTCATGTGCATCCACTTACATATCGTCTATGGCTGCTCTCAGACTACAACCACAAAGTTAAATCGTGACAGAGATGCTATTGCTCAAAACCCTAAAATATTTATCAATTGGGTCCTTTAAGAAAAAGTATGCCGGGCTTCCCTGGTAGCGCAGTGGTTGAGAGTCCGCCTGCCGATGCAGGAGACGCGGGTTCGTGCCCCGGTCCGGGGGGATCCCACGTGCCGCGGAGCGGCTGGGCCCGTGAGCCATGGCCGCTGAGCCTGCGCGTCCGGAGCCTGTGCTCCGCAATGGGAGAGGCCACAACAGTGAGAGGCCTGCGTACCGCAAAAAAAAAAAAAAAAAGAAAAAGAAAAAGTATGCCAACCCCTGTTCAAGAGAAAAGACAATGAATGGTGACTGGTCCAGATACAGGGATTAGCTGATCTATATCTATGTCGAAGTCATAAAGAAAAATACATTCAAAATAAATGAAAAAATGAGAAATTTCACCAAGAATTAGAAAATTAGGAAAAGAACCAACTGGACATTCTAGAATTGAAAAATACAATATCTATAATAAAAGGGGGCAAGATCAACTGCCATATGGCTTCTGCCTTTTGAAATGTCTCTTCCTTTCTGAAATGTCTATGACTTGCTGGAGGTGAACCAGTCATCTTTTTTAAAAAAATTAACTGATTAATTAATTAATTAATTTATTTTTGGCTGCGTTGGGTCTTTGTTGATGCACGTGGGCTTTCTCTAGTCGTGGCGAGCGGGGGCTACTCTTTGTTGCATGCGTGGGCTTCTCGTTGCGGTGGCTTCTCTTGTTGCAGAACACAGGCTCTAGGCGCACCGGCTTCAGCAGTTGTGGCACGCGGCTCCGTAGTTGTGGCTCATGGGCTTAGCTGCTCCGTGGCATGTGGGATCTTCCTGGGCCAGGGCTCAAACCTGTGTCCCTTGCATTGGCAGGCAGATTCTTAACCACTGCACCACCAGAGAAGTCCAAAGCAGTCATCTTTCAACCACAAGGACACATGCCATGTGCTGAGGATGGCAGACCAGTAAGTGGGAAGGAACCTGGTCCTTGAGAACTTCCCAAGCACTGCACCCTGCTCATCTAGGAAATGGGAATTTCTCACAGCATCCTCACCCTCCTACCTTCCACCGTGGTCGGGTCTCTGTTACATGCAGCCCAACAGATTCCCAGCTGACATTTTGACAAAGAAAATCTAATTAGGATTTGAATCATTATATTTGACAAGTATATTGAATTAGCATGTTGTTGATGGAGACGTGTGCTTATTAGATGAGACAGCATGTGTTTGGTGCCCATTCAGTCCTGGCACATAGTGGCACTTGGCACAGGTGAGTTCCTTTGCCAGCTTCCTGGGTCAGGTAGGGGCGGGGGCAGTGGGCCTGGGCACCTGACAGCAGGATGGAGAGGAAATATCCTTGGGACCACAGCCATGTTTGGTGTAAGAAGCTGAGAGCAGGTGAGCTGGGAGCCTGCTGCCTGACGAGCCAGCCCATCGCCGTCCAGCGTGGTGGCAGCCAGGTCCCACAGGGAGACCTTCTGCCCACCTCGGAGGCAGGCCAGGCACTGACAGAAGGATTGGTTTCCTGGTCTGTCTCCCTGGTCCTTGGGTGAAGGCTGCTACCAGTTTAGTTGGCCAAGATGAAAGAGTCAAAGGAATGCCATGAGGTTTTCAACACCTGGGCCTTTGGCAACAAATTTATTTTTTTAAGGGGCTAAAAGACTTTTTAAGGCCCAGTGGTCGTCTAGGACAGGTTTTGGTTTGGGGTGAAAGACTGGAAGGAAAATGGATAAAACAAACAAACAAAACTGAACCCAGTAAGACATAACGGTTTCAGGACCACCTACAAAGCTGTAGGGTTTTTGTTTTTCCTCTATAGAATGAAGCGGCCGTGGTTTGAGGAGCCAGGATTCCATAGCTCATGTCACCCCTTCCGTGGGTCCCCAGGGCCCTCTGGGCAGGGCCGAGGGGGGACAGGCAGGTCTCTGCTGGGAGCCAGAATCAGGAAAGAGGCTTTAAAGTGGATCTAGTCTGAGGATCTTCCAACTTCTGTTCGTATTCTTCCAAGGATGAGGAACTCACTCCCTCTTCACAAGGGCCATTTCATCTTGGGAAGTTCCACCAATGTGAATCTTCTTTATTGTATTTGGTAGAAATCTGTCTCCCTGTGCCATGTAACCACTGGCCCTAGTTCCATGCTGCAAAGCAATATAGTGATCAAATGTGGCAGCTGTGTGTGCCCACCAAGGGCTGGGCACATCTCAAGTTCGACCTCATTTAATCCGCATAACCACCTCTTGGAATAGACACTGCTATTATTTCCCTTTAACGCAGGAGGCCACTGATGCTCAGAGAGGTTGAGCGACTTGCCCGGCGTCACACAGCTGGTGAAGAGCTGATGTGGGAGTCAAACTCCGGCATGTCTGCGTCCTAGCTCTTAACTCTTACACCACATGACCCCTTCATGGCCCCCGGTCAGCCTCTCTTTACTCTAAACCTTCCTGTTCTAACACGATTCCTCGTGATAAAATGGGCACGTGACCCATCAGTGATGCAAGGGATTTAGAAACAAGTCTGCTGGGTGATCCCGGGAAAGATTTTCTTCCCTGAGAAAAGAGAGAATACCGTAAAAAGGAGGACCCCCCCCCTCACCCCTTCGTCCCGTCTCAGACTCAGTGTGGGGCCAGTTTGCGGCCGGTGGCCGTCCTGACCACAGAGGACGGGGCGAGGTTTGCAGGGATGCTAACCAGGTGTCCCGACATCTCGGAGCTGCTGTCCCCGAGTCACCTCCCTCCTGACTTCTCACGTAAGATATCTGAACGTTTTTCTGAGCAATGATTCTGCAACTGAGCCAGCAGCAGAATCCCCGAGGGCTTGTTAACTCCCAGAGGGCTGACTCACTGGGTTTAGGCTGGGGCCTGAGAATCTGTCTTTCTGACAAGTCCCGGGGCTGCCAGATGGGCTCTGTGTTATCTGCAGCCCCAAAGCATGCCAACCAGTACACAGAGTTGCCATGATTAGTCAAGCACCTTTCAGCCTACAGCTCCCCTGTAATCTCTGCACTGCAGTGAGGAGGCTGTGAGAAACTCCCATTTCCTAGATGAGCAGCCTGAGGTCCAAAGAGGCAAGAGTGACTTGTCTGAGGTCCCTCGATTGGTAAGAGGTGGGGCAACCCAGGGACTCCCAAGTCCGTGCTCTGTCCCTGTGTCACCTCGTGCCGGAGCCCCCTCTGTCGGGGGTTCCCAAGCAGTGTGGTGCTGGCAGTCACCCCGCTAACAGCACTCCTGCAGACCTTTGCTGCGTCTCAGACGGATTCTGCGAGAAGGAAGGGCCAGCTCCCTCCTCAGCTGCCAGTACATCGTTTGTATGTTGGAGGTCTGGGGACCAGAAGTTTGGGGCCCAGGACTGTGGCATCCTGGGAGCTCAGAAGAACTTCCAGAAACAGGAGAAAGAGGCACAGCAAGGAAGGCTGCAGATCCTGTGGGAGGAAAGCGGGAAGGAAGGCTCCCAGTGCCCTGGGGTTGCTGTCAGTGGGGTTGCGGAGGGCACTTCTACAGCCTTGACAATGCTTTCGTCAGAA
The DNA here is from genome assembly GCF_002837175.3 of Physeter macrocephalus. Taxonomy (NCBI): domain Eukaryota; kingdom Metazoa; phylum Chordata; class Mammalia; order Artiodactyla; family Physeteridae; genus Physeter; species Physeter macrocephalus. Next base: position 52,268,659 of record NC_041230.1, on the reverse strand, counting down.
ACCAGTACTTCCCAAACATCAGTCACTATTACCCCATCTTCGTGGGTTCTGCGGCCCACCTACACACCTTGCTTATGTGATATTTTAAAATCAACATTTAAAAAGCCTTAGATATACTTATTAAAAAGGAAAGCTGGGAATCCCACGGTGGTCTAGTGGTTAGGACTCCATACTTCCACCGCAGGGGGCACGGGCTCGATCCCTGGTTGGGGAACTAAGATCCAGCATGCCACATGCGCAGCCAAAAAATTTAAAAAACTTAAAAAAAAAAAAAAGGAAAGCTAACCCCGCCATCAATGAAAATGAGAAGCACTTGTTATAAATAGAAGGCCCATGAAAGAAAAGGCAGAGGGTGGATGGAGGGAAGAAAAAGTCAGCCAAGAGCTCCCCAAATCGCTTGTAGGTGACAGCGTTTGGAACACAAGGGTACACACGACTCAACTGGACCAAAAGGGCCTGATGCCTGGGAAGAAGGTGACTGTTAAGTACTGAATTGGGTTCCCCCCTACCCCAAATGCATATGTTGAAGCCTTAACGCCTGATATGACCGTATTTGGAGATGGAGCCTTTTAAGGAGATAATTAAAGTTAAATGGAGTCGACAGGATAAGGCCCTGATCCTACAGGACCCGTGTCTTTATAAGACGAGGAAGAGACACCAGGGATGCTCGAAAAAAGAAGAGGACACAGTGAGAAGGTGGCCATCTGCAAGCCAAGGAGAGAGGCCTCAGGAGAAAGCAGCCCTGCGGCCCCTTGATCTTGGGACTGCCAGCCTCTGGAAGGGTGAGGAAATAAATCTCTGTGGTGTGAGCTCCCCCGCCTGCGGTGCTTTGTCACGGCGGCCCAAGCTGACTAAGACAGTGCTGGCATGAGGCTCAGCCTGTCGTACTCACCACGCAGAGTGTGATTTGGAGGTCGGCCGTCTCAGCGCCACCAGGAGCCCGTGGAAACCGCAGCCCCTCAGGCCCCAGCCCAGACCTGCCGGACCCGGAACCTGCGTTTCAATAAGCCCCGCCCCCCGCCCCCACGTGATTCACGCACATCGCAGGTGAAAATACTGCAACAATGAGCATCTGGACGCCCAGTGCGCCACGTGCCTGGGAGGAGTGGCGTAGAAGAAAGTGACGAGCCTGCAAGGAGGTTTTCATTGTTTCATTCCACAAACTGCTGAGATGTGTCCGTAAAAGATACGTCCCAGAAACGTTTTAGAAATCAAACCAGTTTTATTGAAACGACAGCAACGTGGTCCCTGTTCATGCGAAGCACACACAACATTTACAATAAACTTTTGTACATAGGAAGTAGTAAAATACATCATTTTTCATAGAAAAAAGCACACACGTTAAGCTGCGGGCTGAGTGAGCCTACAGACAGTATGAAAAATCAGAACACGATGGGGAACAAATCAGAAGGAAACCAAAACTTTTCATTTTGGGGGGCCCAGTAACACTGTTGGCCGGAGTTATCATGTTTTTATGGGTGAAGTGCTGAAGGCACGATGGCCCTTTAAACACGCTAAATTAGAAGGGGGTCCCTGATTACAAGGTCTTATACTTTGTAGCACTGTGTCCATTTCCGGAAGATAAATGGTTCCAGTTTCAAAATGTTTGTGAAGGTGAAAAAGACAGCAAGGTCTGGGTCTGGGCGAGGAGTTTCTAGCCCATTAGACGGGCCGGTTAATGAGGCATTCAGGAACTCGGGAATTTTATTTCAAAATGAGAGCGTCCACTCACATGGGACGTTTCAGATTCTCCCTCCGGCAGGATGCTTCAAAAGCAAACCTACTGAAATTCCCCGGGACCGTCACTAATTCTAAAAACCCAAGCTTGCAGTCTGGACGTGGCCACAGACACAAAAGCCTGGTGACAAGCGAAAGTCCGACAGCATAATACCTAGCATCCAGAGGGTTCCAAGGACTCAGATCTTTGGCAGGAACTAGATGCGGTATCTGACAGTCTGACCACATTCTTCCACACTGGCATCTGGAGTCGAACAGTCAGTACTTATGAATTACAACAAGCCCGCAATGCACAAAGCAGAAACACAGTCCTGCTAATTTCAGCTCTGTCAAGCTAAGAGTTTCATTACTTTTACAAACTCCTTCGGCGTGGGGGGAGGGGAAGCTATTTACCTTCTGTTTCTTCACTAATCAGGGTTGCCCTGAAACCACATACCAACTTGGTTCCCCAGGTGGAGTTCCTTGTCCAGACTATCTTAGGGTTTGTTTGTTCGTTTTAAACTTTCTGCTAGTTCTTTTGCCTTCGAAACATTCTGACGGAGAGTGAAATCAACTCTGAAATCAGCATTCACGAAAGTGATCTACTGGCCAGCCTGGTGGAGGAGGGTGGAATTTTACCTTCTGCAAAGAAATGCTATTTACAAAAGGGCATTTTATTTCACTGTGGGTTTTGGGTCTAGGCTGACGAAGAAGTTTTGTACAGCGATGGCAGCCAGAGAGCACCGCACTCCTCGGAGCCTCAGGAACATTTGGCAAGAAGTGTTCTTCAAAAATAGGAAGAGAAATCCTTCCAGGGTGTTACCATCTCTTGTTGTTATGCCGCAAGACGGTTTCATAACTGCAGGCTGTCCCTCTCCCCAGAGCTGCTAACCTCGGCGAGGAATGTACTGAGGAATGAAACCATTCCTCTCGTTGCTAAAAAATAGGTCATCCGACGGATGGGAAGTCTGCACAATTCAGTGCCATTTTTTAAAGGCAGCAACAAAACAGCCCTTCTTTGGCTGTTCTTAGACATCTCAGTGGAACCCACAGAGACAAGTAGTTGGAAAGAAAAAAGTGGGCTTCAAACAGAATTGTTTGCCAAGCAAAGACCCTGGTGGGAGACACAGAAACCAGTCTGGGCAGGGTGTGAGCCACAGCAGGGAGGGGATCAAGAAAGGGTCCTGGTTCATTAGTCCTCAGTGAGACCAAAGGTCACGGCAGCAAATACATGGGCCACGTGGACGAAGGGAAGGACCAAGACAAGATACATCTCTGGAGTTACGGCTGAACTCGAAGTAAACCAGCACTGCTGTGTATAGAACCAGCCCGCACGGAGCAGGACGGGAACAGGACAGGTGCCAGGGCAGAGTCCCCTTGTTCCGGCCCATTTGTCTGACCAGCAAACATGAAACCCATTTTTCTCCATTGGTAGGGACGGCCTGTGTTTTTTAATGTTTTAAATAGCTACCTTCTACTGCATCCCTGAAACTCCCCCCTGAGCGTTCTCAGCACGCCCCTTCCCACACCCCTGGATGCCTCGCAGCGCCAGCTCCAGATCCCCTGGAGTCCTCTCTCCATCCACAAAAGAACCCCTCCCAGGGGGAGACCCCCGGGCCTCGGCAGGATGGTCACCGGCTGTCTGCTCAGGACCCCAAGGATGCTCCCCTGTGTAGAGCTGAGACCAAGGCACGGCGGATGGGACACAACGCCAATCGAAGGAAGTTTCCTGACTCTCCATATCCCCGGCCCACCCCCCAAGTGTCAAAATAAAAATCAAAAGCGAACCCCCGAAGCCCTCTTGAAGACGCCCCCTTCTCCCCGACCCCGCAAGCTCACTGCCTGACGGCAAAGATCCGGAAGGCCTTTCCGTCTCGAGGGGTCCTCAAGCTGAAAAAGAAGGGAGAGCACATGTTACCGAAAGATCTGCAGGGATGGAGCGGGGAGTCAGGGGAACTGGGTGTCCCCAAGTCCGCGCGGTGGAAGAAGCATGGCCGAGGGACACTTCGCGAAGCTGTTGGGAGGAGGGCGTGCCCCAGCCGGGAGCGGCTGGCAAAGCCCTTTGCCTCTGCAGACGCGCCTGGATCGCAACTGAGCTCAGGGTTGTTGGAATTTGCTGGCCCCCGTCTGCCTGAACTGAACCCAGCCTCCAAGACTTCTGCCCGGTTTTTGCTACCACCTGTCAACCCAGAGAGTGGCCACCTGCTTGACCGATGGATGGGATGGCATTATAACAATAAGGCATGTGCTCCTGTTACTAAAATGGGCGCACCGATCCGACTGGGCTCAGATATTGTGCAAAGGATTTTCTATACGCCTTTACCTCCTTCCGACGAAGAGCCATCAGTATCCCTATTTTGCAGGCAAAGGAGAAATTAAGTTTCTGCAAGGTCACACAGCCAGTAAAAACCACCCTCTCAAGATAGGAGCTAAATCCTTTAGCTAACTGAACGCCTTTAAAAAACAACAACAACAACAAAATAAAAAATAAAAAAAATAAAAAACAACAAACAAACAAACAAAAACTTCATTAAGATACAACGTGCCACGAAATTCACACTTCTGAAGTGTACAATTCAATGATCTTTAGTGATTTGGGGGGGCGGGGCTTGTGCAATCATCTCCATACTCCAGTTGTGGAGTGACCCCGGCTGCCCTGCTCTGTTTCTCGAAAGCTCAGATTCCAGGGCCCTCCTCAGGCCTCTGGGCTACAGGATTTCCCTGGATCCTCTGCCCAAATGACTAGCCTGGGAGAATCAGCCGGAGCTACGAGGCACTCAGCTGTTGCACGTGGTGGGTAAGCCACACTGGGGGCCATTGCCAGGGTTTGTGAGGCTGACTCACTACCAGCAATTCTACAGACGGGGCAGTGGGTGCCTCCACGCACAGGGCCCCCCGACGACCCAGGGACAAGGGGCCACTCAGGCTGTCGTCCAGGCGGGTACCCTAAGGTTCCTGGATGTCCTGCCCAGTCCTACCAAGCATCCCCATTGAACAACCGGCCCACCCGGAAGGCTCGAGCAGGCCCCGCTGAACCGGGTGTGAATTTCTCAACACATCACACAGCTGGCCGACTAGGTATCATGTGACACCAGCTGTGGTCCCTTCCACTGCTTCAGGCAAGGCGGGGGCGGGGGGGGGGGATCCCTATTGTTCAAGCTTCAAACATTTACTGAGCTCTAGTTCTGCTAGGAAAGTTGCCAGTTGTGTGTGTCTGATGAAAAACAAGTGTGATCGGATAAATTATAAAAGAATCTCCTTTTCTAAATCTTGCCCTCTGACTCTTTTTAGCCTAGTTTGTGGCTCCCACAGGTATACGAAAAGGAATGTAAATTGGCACAGCATTTCTGGACAATTTTCACAAAAGGTACCGGATGAATTTTCTAAAAGATATCGAACAATTTTCGTAGCGGGCATTAAAAATCCTACAAGCAGTTCTGAACAAATAGCTGAACTCAGCGTTTTGTCTGTCATTCAGCCAGTGTTTACTGAAGACCTACTAGGTACAGGCATCCAGTTGGGTGTCAGGGACACAGGGTTAACCAGACCAATGGGATTCTTGCCTTCATGGAGCTTACACAGTCTGGGGGGTGGGAGATCAACAGCTAAATATGTGTGAGAAATACAATAATTTCAGACAGCGGTGGGTCCTGGGAGGAAAACAGCACACAGGGTGACGGGATCAGATTAGATCAGGGAGGAGGGCTACTGGAGACCCAACAGCAGGAGGACGCTTCCTCGGGCAGGTGGCATTTGTACGTAGGTCTGAACGACGTGCGGGCCCAGCCATGGGAGGTATAGGAGCTGGGAAGGTCCGGGGTTGGATACCGGCAGGTGCAAAGGCCCTGAGGCGAGATCGTGGTATCCAGGAACAGAGAGAAGGCTAGGGACAGGCACTGCTGTGACGAGGAGGTGATGCACCAGGAGGGTGGAGAAGCGGCTGGAGTGGTGGTAGGTGTGGACTGCCCGGGAAGGGGAGAGGATTTTATTCTCAGCCCTAGGGGGCAGGGTATCAACAGGAGAGAGACACACTGCGCGTCCCAGAAAGAATTCGATTTGGTAGCTGTGGCTACTCTGACAAAAGCAAGTTACCTAGGGCTTCCCTGGTGGCGCAGTGGTTGAGAGTCCGCCTGCCGATGCAGGGGACACGGGTTCGTGCCCCGGTCCGGGAGGATCCCACGTGCCGCGGAGCGGCTGGGCCCGTGAGCCGTGGCCGCTGAGCCTGCGCGTCCGGAGCCTGTGCTCCGCAACGGGAGAGGCCGCAGCCTGCCGATGCAGGGGACACGGGTTCGTGCCCCGGTCCGGGAGGATCCCACGTGCCGCGGAGCGGCTGGGCCCGTGAGCCACGGCCGCTGAGCCTGCGCGTCCGGAGCCTGTGCTCCGCAACGGGAGAGGCCGCAACAGAGGGAGGCCCGCGTACCGCAATAAAAAAAAAAAAAAAGTAAGTTACCTAAGAAAAGTGTGGGGAAAGCACACGGGCTTGTGCAAAGATGTACTTTGCTGTGTTGTTTACAAGAGCGAAAGAAAAAAAGGAAACAACCCAGATGTCAGTCAGCTGGGTAAAGAAACGATGGTCTGGCCACAGAATGGAATAGCGTGGAGCCACAGAAATGACGGCGTGGCTATGTCAGGCATTGGAAATGTCGGAAAGACACTCACAACCTGTTGCCGATTGAAAAAAATACAATAAACAGAATGATGCAGAGCCTGATCCCTTTTTTTTTTCTTTTTTTTTTTTTGCGGTACGCGGGCCTCTCACTGTTGCGGCCTCTCCCGTTGTTCTTTTTTTTTTTTTGCGGTACGCGGGCCTCTCACTGCTGTGGCCTCTCCCGTTGCGGAGCGCAGGCTCCGGACGCGCAGGCCCAGCGGCCACGGCTCACGGGCCCAGCCGCTCCGCGGCACGTGGGATCCTCCCGGACCGGGGCGCGAACCCGGTTCCCCTGCATCGGCAGGCGGACTCCCAACCACTGTGCCACCAGGGAAGCCCCTGATCCCTTTTTATTGTAGAAACAAAAACCAAAAACAAAACAAACACATAAGAAATAAACTGTTAGTGTGTAAACAGAAAAAATCTGGAAGGGAACATACAAGAATATTTACAGTGGGTGTTTCTGGCTATGGGGTTTTCCATGATAGTAATTTCTTTTCTCTTTTTTTAAATAAAAAAAATGTTTTGGCCACACCGCGCGGCACGCGGGATCTTAGTTCCCCAACCGCGGATCGAACCCGCGTCCCCTGCAGTGAAAGCACCGAGTCTTAACCACTGGACCGCCAGGGAAGTCCCATGATAGTAATTTCTTAATATTATTTTCACTATTTCTTGAAGTTTCTCTAATCTTATTATGAAAAGTAGGGGGGGAAAAGGAAGGAAGGAAGGGAGAAGGAGAGAAAGGAGAAGAAGGAAAGAGAGAGAGAGGAAGAGAGATGGAGGGAGAGAGGCATGGAGGAAGGAAGGGCAGGATGGATGGAAGGGAGAGAAAACCAGCACAAAAATCTCCGCGCAGAACTGGGAAAGAACCTCAGCTGGACTGAGACGCTTCTGGGGCATCCCCTTGGGCTGACTTAGCGCCCGAAGCTCGCTGACCTACTGGATGAGCTGGGATGGGTGCTCTGGGAAAGGTCGAGTGTCTGCAGCCTCGGGCGGGGTCACCAGCCCAGCCCCGGGGAGCGATTCCAGGCTTCTGATGGCCACTCACCCTGCCCTCGGCTCCAGTGCTCCGCTCTCCGTGCCAGCGGCTGTACCCAGCACACACACCACCACACCCCAGACGCCGCCTCCATCCTTTAAGTAATCTTATCCCGTCCATGCCTCGCAGCCCCACACGAGATCTCTAGGGTTCCTGCCACTTACAGAGAGGGAAGCAAGGCTCTGAGAGGGGGTGTGATTTGCCCCAAATCCAACACCTGTTCCAGGTACAGCTGGGAGGTGGACGCAGGTCTGTCGATGCTCTGGGCCCCTTTCCTAACCCTTATCCTAAATGGGTGGGCTGTGGCCACGCCATCCCTGAGGACCACACTGGCCAACCCCACATCGCAGCAGGGGGACTCAGAGGCTGGGAGCCCCTCGGAGGCAGGAGGTCGCAGGTCCTCCAGGAGCCGCAAGCATAAGGCTGCATCCTGGAGGCTCACTCCTGCCGGTGAAAATTACTCAGGCGGGAATTGATCGGCGTGTGGCAGCGCACAACACAGACTGGATTAAAGAGAGACGCCAGCCAGCCATCTGTCCTGGAAGGGACGGAGGGGTCATCCACCAGTTGGCCGCTGACCCCATGGAGTCATGGAACCCAGCAATAAAAGCATGGCAGAGGATTGCTCTTCTGGCTTTTAAATGTGCAATATCTTGTTTATTATTAATAGCACTTATATGTATACCTGTACATATTTGTATTTATATATGTGTGTGTGTTATACATATATATACAATTTTTCTTTTTAAGATTCTAACCCTATTCTCCCACAGTCTCACCCTCTACTGATCTTCCAGGAAAATTCAAGAGTCAGACACAGTTTCAGATCTTATCTGTTGGACCTTGGGCTGGTTAACCTATTTCTCTGAGTCTCAGTTCCCACATATGTAAACAGGGTCCATAAAAGTACCCCCTCCTCAGGGACCCTGTAGGAAGTGAATGAGCTTATCCAGGGAAAGCATCTGAGTCAGAGCCTCGCATTTAGCAGGCGCTCAAAGCCATGGGCCACGGATGCCGTCACCCTGCTAGGTTTAAGCCTCACTCTCCCATCAGGAGAATGGTGGGTACATGCACGGCAATGAACAAATTATCCACACAAAAGCCCAAACCCCAAGGAATCATCAAACCTCTTCATCTTATTTCATGAAATATGAAACATTTTTTAGAGAAAAAAATTTCAGAGCAGGGTATATACACAGTCTCCATTTTCATTTTTATGTGTGTTGCCCAGGGGGAAAAAAAGGCCTGGAAGAGCTATAAATAAGCAGTTAACAGAGGTTAATAGGGTGCCTGCAGGAACTCTTTTTTTTCTAATCCCTAGACATATTATTTAAATAATAAGTATGTATTTCTTTCCTAATAAATATTTTTAGGGTTACAAACAAGTATACCTTAGGACTGCAAGGCTCACCCCAACCCCTTCTGGGAAAGGCCTGTGCCCCAAGGTCAACGACTTGTCTGCGGTGAGGAGTCATGTGAGCTGGTTACAAGCATGGGTGCTGGAGCAGGCGTCCTGGGTTCAAGTCCTGGCTCTGCTGCTTGTTGGCTGAGTGACCTTGGGCAAGTCGCTTTACCTCTCTGTGCCTCCCTTTCCTTACTGATAAACTGTGGTCCCCACCTCATGGGTCTGTTGGGAGCACGAGATGAGCTAATGTGTGTACAGATCTTAGAGCGCTGGGAAGCGGGTACAGGGAGGGAGGAAGACGGCAGAGGAAACCAGTCCAGCCTTGGTCCAGCCAGCTTGGGGGAGAGTGCTGAGCTCATTCGATCTGGAAATAACGGCTCAATGGTTTCTGCTTCCCAGAGTTTCTGGACACGTCGAGAGATTTTCAGGCGCCCAACCCTCGAGACTCCCGGAGCTCACAGTGGCTACCGAGTGCTTGAAATGCAACTTGCCCAAACTGAGACGTGCTCTGTGTGCACAGTACCCAGTAGGTCTCCCAGCTCTTATGAATAAAGGAGAGTGCAAGTTTCTCATCAATACTTCTTCTGTTCATACGTATTGAAGATAATATTTTTGATACACTGGATTAAATGAAATATACTCTAAATTCTCCCTTCTGTTTCTTTTTACTGTGATTACTAGAAACTTTAAAATCCCATATGTGGCTCACGGTACGTGTCTGGGACATGCCGCAGTAAACAGAGGCCCCTGAGGATGAAGATTTTTGTCTCTTCTGTCCCTGCCATGGCTCCAGCCCCAAGGACAGTGCCCAGCACACAGGAGCTGCCCCATAAATGCTAGTTCAGTGAGTCTACTATTTAGATAAAGGTCCATCCACATATATACCATCAACCTCTGTAAATAGGTTATATCTGTTAAAACCAAGTGACCAGGGATGTTATCTGTCATTGTGTGGTATATTTCCCAACCTCATTGTACAATCTGTCTTAAAAAATGGTCCTGGTCTCAGAAAAAGTCCTGAACTGATATTCATCCAAATGTCCAGCATCTAAAGCTCTTCCATACCCCTTTTCCTTCCCTTCCTTCACGGGCTCGGGCGTGAGAGAGGAAGCGCCTGTCCTCTTACATTATCCCAATTCTGCATGGTCATCTTTCAAAACTTTCAGGAAATTCTCTTCTAAAAACAGCCAATTGCTAAACCAAAGCCACTCTGAAGCAGAAACAACTTTTGGCCCATGTCCTGAGAATTCTGTATAGGAGGTTTTGTTTGTTTGTTTGATAGATTGAAGGATTCCCTAAATTTAGAACGCAGCTTGCTGTGAACGGGTTGCTATATGTCCAGTGTCCACATCTCCCTTGGGACTGCTGTGACCACTCCAGGGTCCCAGCAGACACTGGGGACAGAGCTACCCTCCGGCCCCAGGCCGGGTTCCCAGAGTTCCTAATGGGAACAGGCTCTGGGGACATTTCTCAGCCCTCGTCTCTACGCAGAGGGCCACTGAGGTCCCATCTAAACAAGGGGAGGATGGGGCATGGCCCTGCCTGGGGCATCCAGATGTCTCTGCAGGAGCCACGTCACCAGGGAGGCACCCCCAGATAGTAAGATGGGGCCCCGCTTGGTGTACTCAGCTCTCTGGTACCTCCCTCCGTAGCCATGATGCCTGTGCCCTGCTACTGACGTTGTTATTTCTGCATGGTCTGTCCCCCAACTAGATGATAAGCCCCACCAGGGCAGAGATCAGCCTGTGTGTTCCCTGCTAGGTCCCAGTGCCCGGGACATCGTAAGGGCTCACCATGCATATGCCACCTGATGGGTGAGTGCAAGTGGAAAGGATGGATGCCAGGACGAAAAAATAATTCCTGTAGGATGCTTTGGCCCTTGTCCAGAAGATAATCCACGTAGGCTATTTCCTACCATCCAGTTACTTGCCCCTACGTGAAAAGAACCATAGCGTCTTGAGGTCTGCAACAGGCCTTAGAGGTTATGTCATAGCGACGAGGCCAGCGGATCTATCAGGCACTTACTCAGAGCCACTGGGTGAGTGCTTTGCACGTACTGTCTCATTTAATCCTCAGAGTAGCCACTGACAGAGGAGGGACCGAGGCGTGGGGAGACTGCCTGCCCAAGGACACCAGCTGGTGAGCAGTGCAGCGGGGTCGCAAATGCCATCAGACCCCGCGTGCCCTCCTGGCCTGGCCTCTTCCCTCTGTACGTGCAGGGCGGACCCTACCATCCTGGTGCCCACGGATCCCAGCACCGGTCCAGGCCACCCTGAATACACAGTAAATCAATGACTCTTCATCACAAACTGTCAGAATCGTGGACAGCGCCGACTGTGTGCCGGGGTCGTGGTCACCCCTGCATCACCCTCACAGCAGCGGCCCTCCCCCTCCAGCGGGCATCGGGACCCCCGGAGGGCAGATCCACGCAGACTGCCCAGCCCGCTCCCCGAGTGTCTGTCTGAGGTGGGCCGTAGAATGTGCTTTTCTAGCAAGTTCCCCATTGATCTGGATGCTGCTGGTCTGGGGAGCCACTTGGAGACCCACCGTTTTACCACCACCCCAGGGGGTACGTGCTATCATTTTCCCCTCTAAAGCTTGGGAAACTCACCCAGACATCACCACAGATTTCAGCACGCAGGACCTACTCGGGGGAAAGGGTTCGAGAAGGAAGGGAAGCAGAATCTCCACTCGCTACAACTTTTCTGAGTAGTGCGGCGGCCATCAGCCGCCTTGGGGCCCGGGAGAGGCTGCCTGGGTGAAGATACAGTCGGCCTTCCGTATCCGCAGGCTCTGCATCCGTGCACGCACGATTCGATCACCCGCGGCCGTGGAGTCCGTGGACGTAGACGGCCTCCTGTACTCTGACACTGCATATAAGGACCTGAGCATCCGCAGACTGGGGTATCTTTGGGGGATCCTGGAACCAAGGCCCCGCGGATACCAAGGGGCCACTATACTTATAATGACAGCGCAATTTGGGCGGGTCCTTTGGGCAGAGAGAACTACAGGTGGCGGGGGGGTTAACAGTGGGGAAGAAGACACTTTGGGGGAGCCCCTCTCAGTCCCTAATCCTCCCCAGACACCCACCTGCGCCCCAGCCCTGGCAGGGGGATGGCGGCTGCTGGGGTCTGCTCTCTCTAAGGTGGGAATAGAAAACAAAGCCCAGCCTACCAGCTTCTCACCAAGACAGTTTCTCTTAAAGGGGCACAAAGAGCTCAAGAGATGGGTGTCCTGGGATTTCTTTCCAGCCTGGCCAGGAAATTCCACCTAATCAGCTGCTTCATTTCCCTCCCATTAAATCAATGGAATTTCCCTTCATTACGCTTTTCCCAAACAGAGGGTGCAAACTTCGCTTTTCCCAAACAGAGGGTGCAAACTTCGAAGGAGAAAATGCAGAAGCTCTTAACTCCAGCTCTTCCGGGCTGATGGCTGTGACCGTGCAGCTCCCTCCCCACCCTGGGATTCTGCGTCACTTGATTCTGCAGGGTCTTCCCATTACAGCACCATCCTGAGGCTCAAAGCGCCCCAGGAGCCTGGGAGGGCGGGGACAGCCGAGAAGTTCCCTGGAGCCGTGAAAGCCCAGGCTTCAAGTGTTGATTTTACACTCCTTTTCTAAAGCGGTCCCTCAAATATAAAATCTTCAGCGTTCCCCTCTGGTATCGGTTGAATTGTGGCCCCCCAAGTTTATCGGTTGACGTCCTAGTCCCCGGTACCCTCAGGATATGACTGTGCTTGGGGGACAGGGACTTCAAAGAGGTGATTAAATTAAAATGCAGTCATTAGCGTGGGCCCCAATCCAACGTGACTGGTGTCCTGGCAAGAAGAGCTGGGGGGGGGTGGGGCTTCCCCGGTGGAGCAGCGGTTAAGAATCCGCCTGCCAATGCAGGGGACACGGGTTCGGGCCCTGGTCCGGGAAGATCCCACATGCCGCGGAGCAGCTAAGCCCGTGCGCCACAACTACTGAGCCTGCGCTCTAGAGCCCGCGTGCCACAACTACTGAGCCTGCGTGCCACAACTACTGAGCCCGTGTGCCACAACTACTGAAGCCCACGCGCCTAGAGCCCGTGCTCCGCAACAAGAGAAGCCGCAGCCATAAATAAATAAATAAATTAATTAATTAATTTGTTTTTTTTTTTTTTAAAAGAAGAGCTAGGCAACATTTCCATCAAGCCTCCCAACAGCCCCCTGAAGTGGAGACTATGGTTATCCCCATGCCACAGGCGAGAAAATGGAGGCTCCGGGGGCCTGCTCAAGGTCACAAAGCTGGTAAGAAGCAGAGCCTACATCTGTTGCCCTCCAGACTCGGCTCTTATTTATGTAACGAAATGCAACTACATTCTGATGTAGCTATGCACAACCATTGTGTGACTGTAATTTGACCCCACTGTTTTGTTGGGGACGTGGGCGGGGGACGCACACACATGTATAGAAAAAGGACCCTTTTTTGGGACACGCCCCCAAAATCTCAGCAACTCTCCCAGGTGAGAGGTAATGGATGGTTGTTTTCCTTTGGGCTTATCTGATGCCTCTAAATTGTCTACAAAACATGTGCTGGTCATAGAAAAAAGTTCTTACTGTGAAAAAAGAAAAGAAGGGAAAAGAGGACAGGCTTGTCCTGGGTGTTCTGATACTTTAAAGGGCACTGTCTTTGGCCCTCCTCCAACGCCCCTCACTGGCCTTGGGTGTCGAGGGTCCGAGGACGCAGCCCTACCTTTCAGACTGGACTCCGTTCCTGAGAGAGCCCACGTAGATCTTCTTTTTATCAACGGGCATCACGTCCACGTAACCCCCGCTCTTGTTCCTGATGACTCCTGCATGCACGGCGGTCTTACAGATGCTTGAAGTCTGAAAGCCCAGGAAGAGCTGTGATCAGTGTCAAGGTCAGGTGCTCGGGTGAAGAAGCCCTGCTGGGGTCAACCGTTACTTGGCCTCCTGGCTGGTGGCCAGGGAACCCCTAGGAAGTAACCACGGCCGAGGAAGTAACCATGGCTACCTTGATTCCTCAGTGGTCTCTCCAGGGAGACCTGGCCTCATCCATCCGTTCATTCATTTGTTCATTTTATCAACAAATATTTTCTGAGCACCTACTATGTGCCGGGCACTGTACTGGATATAGGAGGATTCAGCGGGGAACAAAATAAAGACTCTGCCTTCATGGAGTCAAGGGAGACAGACAAACAAATACACAAACAAGGGACTCAGGCTATGAAGAAAACAAAACCAGATCATGAGATAAAATGACTGGTGGAGGGGGCTCTTTTAGAACGGTTAACAAGGGAAGACTGCTCTTGACGTGACATTTGAGCTGAGATCAGAGTGACAACATGGGAGCCAGCCACAGCCATGGGAATATCTCTGGGCAGAGCATCCCAGGCAGAGGAAGCAGCTCGTGCAAAGGCCCTGGGGTGGGAATGAACTTGTCATGTCCAAAGTACAGAAGGAGGGACAGGGTGGCTGGAATACAGTGAGTGTGGCAGGAGGGGAAGAGGTGAGAAGGGACCAGTCACGCGGGTCTGTGAGGGCCACGGGGTGGGGTCTGGGTTCATTCCAGGGGCCAAAGGAGCCACTGGATTTCAAGCAAGGGTAGGATGCGTTGTTTTCTAAAGTCATCAAATCATCTAATTCCTGGGTAACAAAATCGTCGAGTTAAACTTTCATTAGGGTCTTAACGTATCCGATAGAAAAATGGTCCCCAGGTTGGATTGCCTGAGAGTAACTAATCAACATTTCCCAAAGTTGGGGAAATTCATTCGGGGTGGGATGGCTGGTGCCTGCAAAAGATGCAGGCTCCTGGGCCTCACCCTGACCTACTGGCTCAGAACCTCCCCAGGTGAGGGCCAGGTGATTCTGACACCCACTCAAGGTTAAGAACCAGGTGGGTGGCACCCTCCTGCCTCTTCCACGGTCATTGCATCTGGCCCGTGCTGGAACCTGACACTGGCCTTGGCAGTGAGTCCCCACCCTCACTGCAGCGCAGAGCCACCTGCAGCACCTTTATGTGACGATGATGCCCAGGTGCCCGCCCCTCCCGCCCCTCCCACCCCCAGATTCAACTGCTCTGGGGTGAAGCCCGAGACTGAGTATTTTAAACACTTGCTGGGTGATTGTCAGGTGCAGCTGGGGCTGCAGACATGAGTGGGCTAATCCATCGGTGGGGTGAACAGCCTCCTTCACGGTAAGTGGAGCTATCGTCGACTCAGAGCTTATTAAGTACCAGCCTGGGCTGCCTTTTGTTTGCCATCTCACTTAATCTTCCAATGCCATGGGTGACTGCTGCTACTCCCACTTCACAGGCCAGAAAGCACAGGCTCCGCGCGATTAGATGTTGCCAAGGCCCTGCAGACAGTTCAGGGTTTGGCAGTGACTCCAAATGAGATCTGGCGGACGGCAAAGTCTGTGCTTCTAGGGTCGGCAGGATAACGGGCCCCCAAACGCCCGCCCTCATCCCTGGAACCTGTGGATATGCGACCTGACGTGGTACAAGGACTTGGCAGATGGGACTGGGTTGAGGACCTTGAAATGGGAGAGGATCGTGGATCAGCCGGGCGGGCCCAGTGGAATCTCAGGGGTCCTTACAAGAGGGAGGGGGGAGGGTCAGAGCCAGAGGGAAACAGCGCGAGAAGGACCCAACAGCCTTTCAGACTGTCAGCTGCTGCCACGTCCCTTCAACGTCCAGGTCATTCCAGACAACTTCCTGGTGTGGCAGAAGTAGGAAAAACTGCTCACGGCAGAAGGCCCCGCCCTGCCTGCTCCCTGGGAAGCTCATACTGCTGTTAAAAGGTGGAGAGCCTCCGAGTTGAAAGGCACCCTCATAACTAAAGACGGGAGAATTGGATGTCTTGGTTTCCACCACTAATTGACTTGAGTAACTGAAGGCCAGTTTTTCTAACCCGGCACAAACATGTCTTGTCTTCAGTAAATAAATTAAATGGATGAGGGCAGGGTTCCTTAGCCTGAAGTGGGCTCTGCGGGGCGGGGGCGGGGGGAGGGGGGGGTCTGTGAGGCCCTGAGGCTACAGGCATAACTCTGTGGGCCCACAGGGTCAGCAAGAACTTTCGAGGTTTTAGCACCGAGCCCAGGAAACCCCGCATCCCAGGCAACGGCACAAGGAAGCCTTTTTATCCCCCTGGAGGGAGGAGCCACAGCTTCTCAGTTCTCAGAAGGGTTTGTGCCCCCAGAAGACTAAAAAGCAATAAATCTGCCGCCATCTAAAAGAGAGGCAGGGAGACTTTGGAAATGAAATGATCATTGTAGCATCCTTCGAAGTGCTCTGTGAGAGGGGGCTGAGCCGTGGAAGCGAGCGTGGGTGGGGCTTCTCACCGGCAGGTAGAGCTGGGATATTTTTTTGTCTCCCTCAGCCCTGCTCACCCTCTGAGTTACCAGCCCCAGGGCCTGCCTGGGGAGGCGCATCCTCTGATGGTGGCTGCCAGGAGGTGGGCGCTTTGGTGTTGTGGCCTCTGTGACAGTCCTTTGTCCCGTCCCCGGAGGATTTCTGGGCACCAGAGGCACAGAAGTTTCCCATGATAACATCAAGCCGTGGGAATGGAAGCCACACACGCACAGCCTGACCCTCCTCCCTGCACGGGCCCAGCGATCACTGCACGCGTCTTCCACCGCTGACGCTGGACAAACCCCTTCCTGCCCTTTCCCCCTACCTCTTCCCAGCCCTCTCCTCTCCCTGCTTCCTCCCCAGAGGTACAAGTTACCTGCTTTCTCTCCTCAGCACCCAAAGCAACACCGATATCTGAATATTTATTAACAACCGCTATCAACAAAGATCTGGTCTCAGCAACCCTGTCCCCACCACTTGTTGGCTGTGTGGTCTTGGATGACCTATTTTAACCCCCGGAGCCTCTATTTTCTCAGTATAAAGTGAGGCTCAGGGGCTTCCCTGGTGGCGCAGTGGTTAAGAATCCACCTGCCAGTGCAGTGGACCCGGGTTCAAGCCCTGGTCCGGGAAGATCCCACGTGCTGCGGAGCAACTAAGCCCGTGCGCCACAACTACTGAGCCTGCGCTCTAGAGCCTGTGAGCCACCACTACTGAGCCCGCGTGCCACAGCTACTGAAGCCCGCGCGCCTAGAGCCCGTGAGCCACAACTACTGAGCCTGTGCTCTAGAGCCCGTGTGCCACAACTACTGAAGCCCGCGCGCCTAGAGCCCGTGCTCCGCCACCAGGGAAGCCGCCGCAGTGGGAAGCCCGCGCACCACAACGAAGAGTAGCCCCCGCTCGCCGCACCTAGAGAAAAAGCCCGCGCCCGGCAACGAAGACCCAACGCAGCCAAAAATAAAATTAATTAATTAATTAATTAATTAAGGGAGGATGATCATTGGTAACCCTTTTGAGCATTTACCACGGTGGGCCCAGTTCTAGGTGTTTCACATGATTGATATGGTAATCTCCCAGTAACCTACAAGGTAGATATTATTATTATTATTATTATTATTATTATTTCTTCTTAACAGGGGTTAAATGACTTGCCCCAAATCACTGGGCTGGCAAACAGCAGAGCCGTGACTGCCACCCAGAGCCAGCAAGCTGCATCCTACTCTACAGGGGTCGGTTAGAACCGAAGAGGGCCTATCGAGACGACTGAGTAAGATCAAGGGCTAAATGCAGGCACACAGTAAGCGCTCAACAGATGTTAGTCAATAAGACAAATATCACCATAATCATCACTCTCACCATCACCATTATCGAAAATCCTCAAGGGACTGTCGTCTCTAACCCAGGGGTCCTCAACGTGTAGTCCCAGACCAGCAACATCAGTGTCACCTGGGAACTCGGTGGAGACGCAGATTCTCTGGCTCCACCCCCGACCCCGTGCGTCGGAAACGCGTGGGGTGGGACCCGGAACTCTCAACAGCCCTCTGGGGGATTCCGATGCATGCACGAGTGTGAGAATTTATCCAGCCACCGAGGGAGACAGGACAGATAAGAAAACTCAGGCTCAGAGCAGGGAAGGGCTTGTCCACCACCCCACGACTGGTAAATGTCACAGCTGGGGCTTCAGTTTGCATCTTCTGACCCAGACTGCGTTCGTAGGCTACACCCTGCTGCTTCTCCTGCCTGCAGCTCGCCACAAAGTACGGGCTCTGCCAGCTAATGCACTCCGGGAGAGCAGGCAGGAAACTTCAGGCACTGTTAGGCCCTTCGAAGGTCTGGAGACAACTCTCCCAAAATAAATCTCTCAGCTAAACAGACATTTTCCAAAAGGCATCATCATTTCCCAGAATACGGACTGACCTAGAAACCAAGGCCAGAAAAGAACCTCCGAAATGGAGGTAGCTTTCTCGTTCTCCCTTTCTTCCTTCCTTCTTTTATTCTCTGAAGAGCTGTTTAAGCACTGACTACTGTAGTATTTTTGCTGATTTATTCTTTCAACAAACATGAATAGAACAATTATTGGGTGCCAAGCCCTGTCATGAGAACAGTGCTTCCCAAAGCTCAAAACCCTAGTGAAGAGGTAAGAGACTGTATACAGGTTTGCACAAACAGGCATGTTCACACCTGTGTATTTATGAGTGTGGGTGCATTCAAACAAGGCAGAACAGGGTAGGGAAAGAACCGACCCTAAGGCAAGATACGCCCTCATGTGCATCTCGCCTTTGCCAGGTACTAGCGGTGTGATTTGGGGCACATTATTCTGAGCCTCACTTTCCTTCTCTGTAAGATGGCGGTAACAATACCTAGAGATGGTGGGTTTTTTGGGTTTTTTGTTTGTTTGTTTGTTTGTTTTTCCGGTACGCGAACCTCTCACCGCTGTGGCCTCTCCCGTTGCGGAGCACAGGCTCCGGACGCGCAGGCCCAGCGGCCACGGCTCACGGGCCCAGCCGCTCCGCGGCACGTGGGATCCTCCCGGACCGGGGCACGAACCCGCGTCCCCCGCATCGGCAGGCGGACTCTCGACCCCTGCGCCACCAGGGAAGCCCTGTTTCACTTTAAATTCCACGTCCTCCGATAGCAATGTCGCCACTCCTGCTTTATCTGTTTGTTTCTTTGTATTTTGCTGCAATAATTTTGCTCCTCCCTTTATACTTAAAGCACTTGAAAATCGAAGACGCTGTCTTTTAGTAGCAGATTTTGGCTCAAACATTTAGTATAACAATTGATATACATTATTTCACTCCTTCATTAAACTTTTAGAACTCAGTTTTGAATTAGCAGCTTTCAAGAAGGAAAAAAAGACTCATTTAATCGGGGAAGAAAAAAAGATGGGAGTCGGGGACAGGTAGCCACGAAGGTTGCTGTGACTTTGCAGAACTCAGTGAGCTCACATTTACAGGAATCCAGAATAAATGAAGGCAGGTGGGGGCGAAGGTGATGGTCGTGGGTGAGGGAGAACGGTGAAAATGAAGGCTGAGTAAAAATGTCAGCTGGGGATGAGCGATGCCAAGCTCATCATATGGACTTTTAAATCTAGAAGATTTCCTGGACTAGAAAATCCCAGCTCTGGCTCATTCTACAGAGGGAGAAACAACTTGGCAGGAAGATCAATCAGTCTGTTGGGCAGAACTGTGTCCACGTTCACATCTTCTGGGTCACCATGTCCCTAAACCCTGGACCACTGGAGGGAGCAGACTACTTTCTGTAGGACTCACTTCAGAAAAATCAGGCTATGCAAACTAAATAGTATACAGAGGATGGATAAACAACAAGGTCCTACGGTAGAGCACAGGGAACTATATTCAATATCCTGTGATAGACCAGAATGGAAAAGAATATGAAAATATACATATATATGTGTAACTGAGTCACCCTGCTGTACAGTAGAAATTAACATAACACTGTAAATCAACGATACTTCAATAAAATTTTTAAAAAAGAAAAAGAAAAAGAAAAATCAGGCTAAAGCTTCCTTGCTAAAGTTAGGAGGGAAAAATGGAAGAAAAGACTCCAATATAATAAGAGTGGTTATTAACAAGTAGTAAATTGGAGGTAGTTTGTATTTTCTTCCGCGTGCTTTTAGCTCAGTGTGTACACAGCCACAAAGAAATGCAGTGAGTAGAGTGGATGAATAGCTTATAAATGCATCAGGAGAGCCAGAAAGGTTATTAAATATCTGGGGGAATGAAGTGTGTGATGCATGGAAGCCTTCACATGAAAAAAGCAGGTCAGTAGAGAAGCAGAATTCAATTTACCGAACTCTGAAGCCATCTGTGTAAGAGGAGGTACACCTGTGTCTGTATTCATTCGCACACATTGGTGGAAGTTCAAATATTTCTGTAAATGGAGAAACTAGGGCAATGGTAGCAAAAATGAGTGATCTAAATTTAGCTAGAGGCACGGGAATGGGATCTCAAGTTTCTGGTGTCCAGACCTTGGAATGTGGTTTCTGTGGGGTGGCAGCTGAAGAGGCCAGAATACTCACGTCTGCATAGATGTTGGTTCCAAGCACGGGAGCCCAGTAGGATGGCTCATCTTTGCAGTACGCCGGACAATGAACTCTGGAACACAAGAAGCATTGAGGTGATGGTTATAATCAGCAGGAAACAAAAGTTCTTGAGAAAAGCAGCTGGCCCTCTTTATTTGAACGTCAAGGTTTAAGTACTTAGGTGAAAGGCAACTACCACACGGTTTATTCTTTAAGAAAAAAATATGCCTCTCCTACCCTAGCAGTCATAAAGATATTCTTCCTTAAAAGTGCATATAGAATTTTAAAACCCCATATGGGGAGGCATAAATTGGGAGATTGGGATTGACACATATACACTACTATGTATAGAACAGATAACTAATAAGGATCTACTGTATAGCACAGGGCACTCTACTCAAAACTCTGTAATGGCCTATATGGGATAGAATCTAAAAACGAGTGGAGATCTATCTATCTATCTATCTATATATGTATAACTGATTCACTTAGCTGTACCCCTGAAACTAACACAACAGTGTAAATCAACTATACTCCAACAAAATTTTTTTTAATAAATAAATAAAATTTTTAAAAATTATAACTAAAATGAAAGGAATTAAAGGTTTTGGGGTCAGTTGCTGGTTGATTACTTGATTAAAATTGCTGGTTTACTCAGTGTACCTTAGTAATGCATGCTTTCTGTTTCTTTTTTCTGACCAGTCACTTATTAATGAAATGGAATATCTTTACGGAAAAAAAAAGCCATATGACAAGACATGTACAAACAGCAAGGTGAAACGAAATAAAAATCTAGGAGAGGGGAGTATGGGATTGCAAGGGGTTGTTCCTCTCATTCTGGGATGTTGGCTGGTTCATACTGCGGCTACATTATGGAGATTACAATCAATAGATTTTTTTAAAGGCCATTTCCCTGTGTAGGGGAGGAGCAAAGGGTGGAGGCCTTCACCTCCGTGAGTCACAGAATATTCCAGGCAGGGGGCACTGATAACCCGGGGCAGGAAGGGTCAGCTCACCTCTGTGCCAGTCGGCACATCCCTGCCATAGGCGATGAGGAGAGTGCCTCGAACTGGAATCTCTCACGCCAGGAAACAGCATGAGCTTTACTTAAACAAAGGTCTTTTGTCTTTATCCGGAACAGGTACACCACGGGCTGGAGCCCAGGGACCAAGGAAGCAAAATGGCAGCCGGAAGCCCTCTGGCTTGTGAGTAGCAAAGGGGAGGCTTCAGGAACCCCATCTGGTCCCCTCCCCTCACCGGCCCCCTCCCGGGGCTCTTCCCTGCTCACACCTCGGGGTTCTCCACCTGTTAGATTTTTGTTTTGTTTCTGTTTTTGTTTTTGCCATGCCGCACAGCTTGTGGAATCTCAGAGCCACATAACCCAGCTTCTGACAGGATCTAACAGGTGCTTTGGAGATACCGCTTCTTTTGTTCTGATGCACCATCCTCCCAAAACTCAGCCAATTCAGGTTCGGGCAGATGGAAGTAAAACCCGCTCCTCAGACAAACAAATTGCGGTACGTCCACAGAATGGAACGCCACTTGGCAACATGAAAGGACGAACAAATCACCGATTCAGTCAACAACACAGATGAATCGCAAAGCACTGTGCAGAGCGGAAGAAGCCAGATACACAAGTGTCCGTGCTGTGACGGCTCCATGTATATGAGATTCCAGAAAAGGCACGATTATAGGGACAGAAAGGAGGTCAGCGGTTGGCTGGGATACGGGGGGGAGTTGGAGGGAGGGGGACGGACTACAGGAGAACTTGCCGGGGTGATGGAAACGTTCTCTGCCGGCATCGTGGTGTACATTTGTCAAAACGCATCGAACTGTATACTTTTAACAGGTGGATTTTGTTGTGTGCAAATTATACCTCCAAAAAGCTGAGTTTTAACGAGCTAGTTCTAAAGTGACCCATAGAAAGCATAACAGATCAAGTACAAGAATCAAAGAGCTGATTCCAAGGGGACCAGTGGCACCCAGCTTCCAGAGGTCTCGACTGATCTAAGAGGCCAAGAATGACAGGTCCCAAGGTCTGTCTGGGGGCTTGGGAAGAGCCTGGTGGCAAATGAAGTCAAATACTCTCTCCTTCCAGTGGAGGTGACAAATCGAGAAGGGCAAAGTCATCTTTTCAATTAAGTTCCCAGAGCAGGGCCCTGGGGCCTGGCTACACACGGGGCTCACCCAGAAGCTTCTAAAGATGTGGATGTCCTGCTGGGCCACGGCCGGAGACTGGGATTTGTTCTTTTAACGCCTCTCAGGCAATTCCAATGTGCAGCCAGGGCTGAGAACGAGTGGTCTCAGGGAGAGGTCAAGCGCGTCCTTGACGCGGAGCACACAGCGGCCGACTTCCTGGGCGGACACACACCAGGGCCTCGTCTAGAACTCAGCTGCGCATGGTTCCGCGCAGTGACCCTCAACCCAACCGGGCCCTTCTTCTCTCGGCCCCCAGGTTTGCCTATCCAGATGCCAGGGAGCCTTACCTTGGGCAGTGGGTCCCCGGCTCCTCATATGGGCAGAGCTGGGCCACGGTGGTGTAGCAGTCCAGGTCCTGCACTGTGAACAGGAACACGCAGGGGAAGGGTCAGGTCACGGGCGAGCCTGGGCCTCAGGCTACTGGCCTGTGAAACAGGCTGCTGGACAATGGGTCCTAGGGGTTCCTTGGGCCCCCGAACCGGGATGAGACCTGGGATGAGGCCCCAGCAGGTGCCAGGCCCCAGTGCTCCTGGCACCTCCCCCAGGGGTACTCTAGGGAGGAGAGAAAACCCAAGGCCCAAGTGTTTTTACAGGTCAAAGGTGTCATCACCCTAAACAGTTTCTCTGTGGGGCGAGCAAACTTTTCATTTGCACCGTGCGTTTCCACCTTGAAGCCTCTGCCTCTACTTTATCCTGCTGGAGCCTCATGGTGGGTATTATACTAATTATACAGATGGGGAAACTGAGGTCCAGAAAAGCTAAGAGACCTCCTGAGGCTGCACAGGACATGGTTGAGGGTCCAGGTTTCTGATTCCCAGCCTAGAGCTGTTTGCTCACACCCTTCCCAAGGGGCAGGTGACTCTTTCCTTCAAGGTCACGTGTCGTGTTTTAACAACAGATGTAAGAAAGCGGTTCTGATACTGGCCACCTGTAGTCTCTGACAGCCTGTCCTTGTCCGGTCCAGGGCTCGGCAAACTCTTCCTTAAAGAGCGAGAGAGTAAATATTTCCAGCTCTGTGGGCCCTGTGGTCTGTGTTATAGCCACTCAGCTCTGCCATCGTAGCAGGAACCAGCCACAGACAATGTGGAAAGGAATGGGTGCGGCCAGGTGCCACTAAAACTTTATTTACAAAACAGTCAGCAGGCAGGATTTGGCCTTGAGGGTTGTAGTTTGCCCACTCTTGGTCCAGCCTATCACTTGGATGGGCCAGGGGTCTATGCAGCAATCTGACAAGGGGATTGGTTTACTACACCAAGGGTCTGCTATACAATGGGATGCTGGGGAAATCATTAAAATGAAGTTTAGAAGTCCACTTAAAGGAGAAGACTATTTCTGATATATTATTATTTGAAAAAAAAATAAGGTTACCAATTCCATTTCAATTTTTCAAAACATATCAATGTATACATTACCAATGTATATACTCTTAATGAAGAGGGAAAAGAAACACTACAGATATCCACCAAAATGTTCAGAGCAGTTATCTCTGAATGGTGGAATTTAGGTCTTTTTCTCTTTCTTTCAACAATTCTCTGTATTTTTTAAATTATCTGGAATAAACAGGCATTACTTTTGTAATCGGGGGAAAAGCTGCTATATGTTTTTATAAAGATATCTAACCAGATATTCTTGTATCCAGGGCAAATGACAAGAATTGGTTTCCCAAAAGAAGAAAGGGTCAGTGGGCAAGGATCAAGGAGAGGGTCCAGGGGAGAGTGCTGGGAGGGGCACCCTGGCATCCCTGCCTGCCTGAGACTATTCCAGTCAAGTGCCCGGTCTGGGCAACTATAACCCAGACCCCAGTTCTGGTTACAGCATGCTCTCCCGTGGATGCATGTGCCACCCTGCCAAATGAACATCCCGGAGGCGATACAAAAAGCTGGGCCAGAGACAGCAAGTATGGGCCACGGACTTCCCCACGTTTCCCTCTCTGGTCCATGGCAGACATTACTAATCTATCAAGCTCCGTGCTCTGCTGAGCCCAGAATGAGGCCTCAGAATCCTTCTCAAAACAACGCTCCAGGTAGCCACTATCACTCACTAGAAATTGACACTCCCTATGCAACCTATTAGCTACTCTAGACCCAGGCATTAGTACTTCTGGGACAGTCAGCTGGGAACCCATGCCTGTGTTTCAGGTTAGCTATCTAGGTCCACTGCCAAGTTCAGATTTTTTTTTGTCACCGTGTCCCACGGTTTGCGGGATCTTAATTCCCAAACCAGAGATTGAACCTGGGCCACAGCAGGGAAAGCGCCAAGTGGACTGCCAGGGAACTCCCCCTAAGGTATGATATTTTTAAAAATTAGTTAAAGAATCCACCTCCTCAGGAACCTCTTAAACATCTTTACAATGCTGAGAACAGCAACGTCAGCAGACATGGTAAACATTAAATCAATAACTAAGAGGAATGAAATTCCAGGGAAACCCAAGATAACCTGTGTATTGTGGTCATATAAGAAAAGATTGGCCAGCTTACCTTTTACTTTTGACACCGTGAATGAGCTGGAGGACTTGTATTTGCTGTAAAAGGAATCATTAGGTAAATGCAAACAGAAATGCGTCTAAAAGTACACGCTTGTTCCTGCACTTATTTTATTTACGGCCTCAACTTTACATTTTCCTACTTGTTTCCCGTCAGCCTGAAAGCCCTTAGGACATTCTAGAGCAGGGCTCGTTAGTCTTCTTTGTGCCAGGGATCCCTCTAGCAGCCTGGTAAAGCCTACGGACACCTTCTCAGAACAATGATTTTAAAATGCAATGATAAATTTAAAAGATTAGAAGGAAATCGAGTATTATTAATATCATTATCAAAGTATTAAAACAAATTTGTGTTAGCGTAATAGCTGTGCATCTTTATTAACGTATTAAAACCAGAATCTAGCGGCAGGTCTTCTAACTACCGTCATTTGGGGATCATGACAGCAGAGACTGTTTCAAGGTGTCTCCATCACGTGGACTCCTACCCGTGACAAGGTCACTGGCCCTACGAGTGCTGCTCAGATTGAGGGCTAACATCCATCACGGGAGAAAATACCACATTTCAATTAGAGGTTCGTGAAACTAAAGCTTCAATTTGCTTTGCGTTCACAGACTCCCCGACTCTAATTCTAAGACGTGAAGAACCCCACTCTAGACGTAAAGTTAGCCATTGGAAGGGACCAGGAATGGATTCAGGACAAGGGTCCCAGGCAATGCAGGACCTGAACCCTTGGTCAAGGCTGCGGTTGAGGTCACCCAACCGATCTCTCCATGAATATTTCCTTTGCTGATCTCTCCATGCATATTTCCTTTGCTTTCGTTTAAACTTCCTTGCTCTTTTTTTGTTTACACAAAATCCCCAGCTAAGACAGAAGAAGGAATATTGCAACACTGCCCGAAAAACCAGGCGTTTCCAAACAGAATGACTCACGTAGTTTTTGAAATGTTCTGAGCAGCCTCACTATTTGGAAGGGACATGGACATGCCACCTTGTAACGATCACAGGAGCGTCTGCTGGGTGCCTTCCTGCTGCAGACCCTGGGATGGGCACTGACACGGGGGTCCCTGACATGCTGCCTCGTGGTGGGTTAGCTGGGTGTCAGCCCCGGGTCCTGCCGTGGCCCTCACTTGTAAATGAGAGTACAGCCACCCCGACGGGATGAAGAAGCCAGCCCAGGTCACGCAAAGGAGGAAGTCAGAGCCGGGTCTGTTTGACCCTAGAGCCCCCAGTGGGTCCCACCAGCTCCTGGTCACCTTATGCCTCAGACGCCATGGACAGATGAGGACACGGCCTCCTGCTGCTCTTCACGGCCCCCCCACCCCATCAACCCCCAAAAGTCAAAATGGCGAAGATGGTCTGCCCCGTCAGCCATCCACATACCTTACGTGAAAAACATCTTGCAAAAACAAGTAAGTATATTTAAAAAATGAAAAGCCCCGTTCTCAGGGGGGAAAAAACAGTGCCAATCAAGAATTAGCCTACGGGGGGCTTCCCTGGTGGCGCAGCGGTTGAGAGTCCGCCTGCCGATGCAGGGGGCGCGGGTTCGTGCCCCGGTCCGGGAAGATCCCACGTGCCGCGTGGCGGCTGGGCCCGTGAGCCACGGCCGCCGAGCCTGCGCGTCCGGAGCCTGTGCTCCGCAACGAAAGAATTAGCCTACGGGGTGGGACAGGGAGGGTGGGAGGGAGGTTCAAGAGGGAGGGGATATGGGGATGTGTGTGTGCATATAGCTGATTCACTTTGTTATACGGCAGAAGCTAACACACCGTTGTGAAGCAATTATACTCCAATAAGAATGTATAAAAAAAAATTAGCCTACAAACTCAAAGATACCATCAGTCATTACTGAAGTGTCTGAAGAGTTCTCAGGGACAAGGAAGGGAGAAAAAGCAGGATTCAGAACTCATATCAGATTGCAAGACTGTATGCTTTTGAAGGTCATGTACCTAGATTATCTCTGAGAAGTGGGAATGAAGAGGTTAATACTTCCTTATTTCCGTTTTTCTGTATCTTAATGGCTATGTGTACATTTCATAATTAAGAGCAGTGTCAATTTTAAATATGCAATAAACTTTCCTACAACCGACAAAAACAAACAAACAAACAAACAAGAAACAAAACTCAACCACATTAAACACACACACCGAAACCCACTGGGATGAAATAGGCTAAACGGCCAATAGGGGCGATTTCTGAGTTATGGGGTTAAGGTCATCTTTACTGTTTTCCTGCTTCTTTATATTGTTCAGGACTTTTCAAAGTTTCAACAGTACTCTCAAAATCAGAAAAGAAGTTTTCAGAAACCCTGATCACCAAATAGTTACCTCAAAGACTGCACGCCGTTTCTCTCAGACTTGACAAAGAAGGGGACCTTCCCATTCCTGGTGACGTCCACCAGGCCTCCCTTGTCGTCCAGGACCCCGTAGTGAATGGCGGCCCGGCAGATGCTGGACGCCTGCGGGGGACGGGCCAGACCGTAAGCACATCTGAGTTCATCTTTGTCAGCGATGGTTTCCAGAAACATCCATGATGCTTGTCCTCAACCCACAAAAAGCCAAAAGGTCGGGCCAAGGCTCACCCCACTTCGCACTCTGACTGCACTCTAGAACACGTCTTTGTTCCAGGGGGTGCTTATCTTTAAGAACCCATCCGAGTTGCTTTACAAACTAAGAACAGGGACAAACAGCCCTTTCTTCCCATCCAGTGGAGCATTTAATGCTCGGGCTAAAATGGAGACTGGTCTGCTCAAGGGTCATCCCCAGTTCCCAAAAGTGGCTTCACAAGTTTGTGACCCCAGAAACACACGTGGATCACCTCTACGAAAAGCGGGGTTTGACTAAGGAGCGGAAAGAAAATCTGTTCACCTGAAAACCAGCCACCTGCTTTTAAAACGTAGACAGGAGTCCACACAAGCCATGTCAAGAAATGCTGGCCATACTTACGCTTTCATAAAAGAGAGTCCCAAAGATCTTTGCCCTGTTGTGCAGGCAGCCTGCTGGGCACTGGTACCTGATGGAGAAGAAAGAAGATGATTTTCAGAGGTAAACATGTTCATGAAACCTCATCATGAATTTATTGGGGTTTTTCCCTTCAATAGCTCTGTTATTACATGTAGAAAAGCGTCAGTGATATAGCATGCATTGTTTTGGAGCAAGTCACAATTCACCCAGGCTGAAGTTTCTAGTCACACAGACACCATTAGATTCAACTTGACCTCCTTAAAGACTATTTTCATGTGCTTCAGGTTCAAATTGAATAGATGGACAATTCACAGAATATAGATAAGTGGCTTCAAAGGCACCAAAAAAAATCCTCAGACATCAGTCACCAAAGATGTGCAGACTGAAAGGAGGTGGCATTTTCCAGGCGTCAAGGGATTTTTAATAGAATAAAACTAAATGATGGTGATCATGTTCACAAACAACAGTTAATCCTTCCAGAAAGCCTTCAAAATTCATATCCCTTAAACCATAAACAAAACGAAAAGACAACCTCTGCACTGGGAAAAAATATTTGCAAATGATGCTACCGAAAAGGGATTAATTTCCAAAATATACAAACAGCTCATACAGCTTAATATTTTTTAAAAAAGCACAACCCAATCAAAAAATGGGCAGAAGACCTAAATAGACATTTCTCCAAAGAAGACATACAGATGGCCAACAGGCACATGAAAAGATGCTCAACATCGCGAATTATTAGAGAAATGCAAATCAAAACTACGATGAGGTACCACCTCACACCAGCCAGAATGGCCATCATTAAAAAGTCTACAAATAACAGATGCCAGAGAGGGTGTGGAGAAGAGGGAACCCTCCTACACTGTTGGTGGGAATGTAAATTAGCACAGCCACTATGGAGAACAGTATGGAGGTTCCTCAAAAAACTAAAAATAGAGCTACCATATGATCCAGCAATCCCACTCCTGGGCATATATCCAGAAAAGATGAAAAACTCTAATTTACAAAGATACATGCACCCCAATGTTCACAGCAGCACTATTCACAATAGCCAAGACAAAGAAGCAACCTAAGTGTCCATCGACAGATGAATGGATAAAGAAGATGTGGTATATATATATAATGGAATATTACTCAGCCATCAAAAAATAAAATAATGTCATTTGAAGCAACATGGATGGACCTAAAGATTATCACACTAAGTGAAGTAAGTCAGACAAAGACAAGTATATGATATCACTTATATGTGGAATCTAAAAAAATGATACAAATGAACTTATTTACAAAGCAGAAGCAGACTCACAGACATAGAAAACTTATGGCTACCAAAGGGGAAAGCGGGGGGAGGGATAAATTAGGAGCTTGGGATTAACATATACCCACGACTATATATAAAACAGATAACCAACAAGGACCTACTATATAGCACAGGGAACTCTACTCAAAATCTTGTAATAACCTATAATGGAAAAGAATCTGAAAAACAATATATATATATATGTATAACGGAATCACTTTGCTGTACACTTGAAACTAACACAACACTGTAAGTTAACTATACTTCAATTAAAAAAAAAATTCATATCCCTTGATCCTTGAATCTCCCAAGCAAAAAGACAGCAAGTCAGATCTCCATGTTATTCCAACCATCTGTAATAGGGAAAAACTGGAAATAAGTCAGCAGGTGTCAAAGGAATAGCCAAATATATTTTCGTGTAGCCAAATGTCAGAGTATTACGCAGCCACCAGAAATGAAGTTTTTGAGGAATAGTTACTGACTTTGGAAAATCTTAAGTGAAACCAGTAACACACAAGATCGCATAACAGTAAAGCCTAAGCAGTATTAGCCTAATCAGTGCACAGAAACTACATAGAATCGTTACTGATGTTCACGAGATTCTGGGACACTTATTCTTTCCTTTATACTTTTTTTTGGTTGTTGTTTTCCTGAATTACAATGAACAAGAATACCTTCTAAAGTCAGAAAAGAAGTCCAGTAAATATTATTTTTGTAAAAGCACCACGTACAGAAAACTGATGTGCCAGGCGGCGGGACGGCTTCCAGGAGCTCACCGTGAGCGTTCTTGTGGTTGCAGGTGGGCTGAGTTCTATATCTTGACTGGAGGCATCTAACAGTCTTCACGTGGACAGACCCCTGCCTTTTCCGTGCTTGGCGGGGGGGGGTCCCATCTACCCCCAACCCTGCAACTCTTCTGATGCTATAACAACAAATGTTCTCCAGACCTTGTCATTTCTTCCCAATGGATATGCAGGCGTGGTGCTCTAGTGACAAGCTTGCGGTTCAGAAAGGCACATCACCAGCAAGGGGCAACTCGGGAGTGTTGTGGGAATCCCAGACCTGTGAGTTTGCCGAGTGGAGAGCCCTTCCGGGGCGAGGGGACAGGCGGTTATTCCACCACCCTCATTGCCACGTCTTGCTCATCTCACCAACAAACTGCCTGGTTCTACTTTCGTAGTGCTTGCTGGCCCATCGCCAGCTGCTCGTGGGATGACGTATGAGCCCCTTGAACATCTGATCCTGGGCTGCTCTGTCTGTCCCAGGACACTCCTGCCAAAGTCTGAGTGATGCATTGTCCTGGCAAACCAGATCCCAGAGTCCCCGTGGTACAAAATAGGACCCTCTCTTTTAGGTAACACAATATACCTTCTCTTTTAGCGTGTGCTTTAAAGAACACGATTCAGGGCTTCCCTGGTGGCGCAGTGGTTGAGAATCCGCCTGCCGATGCAGGGGACACGGGTTCGAGCCCTGGTCCGGGAAGGTCCCACGTGCCGCGGAGCAGCTAAGCCCGCGAGTCACAGCTACTGAACCCGCGAGCCACAACTACACTACTGCCCGTGCTCCGCGACAACAGAAGGCACCGCGATGAGAAGCCCGCGCCCCGCAACAAAGAGCAGCCCCCGCTCGCCGCACCTAGACGAAGCCTGTGCGCGGCAACGAAGACCCAACGCGGCCAGAAATAAATATAAATAAATGAGAAAAAAATAATAAAAACGCAATTCAGCTTTAGAGGAATGGATGCCAGAATCCCTAGGAAGGAGAGTAAGGGCCCCTCCCCCGACAACACAGTTTCCTGCCGTGAACCTGAGGATCTACGGAGGGCCGCTACGCCTGTTGGCCACTCACTGCCAGAAGGAACAGCCCAGCAGCTGCGTTGCCAAAACCAAGCTTGCTCTTCTTGGCAGATGGTTTTCAGCATCTGAAATGGACGATACCAAGTGACTCCATCAGCTACATGAATTTGTTCAACGCTGGGGGACAGAGCCCAGGCCGCTCTGTCTGGTGGGGCCCCTCGGGAAGCAGGCCGACTTGGATTCCACAGCAGCCGTGCTGGACCGGTCCACGGTCACACCTGCCCTGACGCTGCCGCAGCCCCAGTCGTCCCCGGCACAGAGCTCTGGGGAACCCCTTCATGCAGAGAGAGATGGGAGGGAGCCCCCAGCCTCACACATCGGTCAAGATCTCCCTGTCCATAGCGCATCTGCTGCTGGCACATCTGGCACTTCTACAGATGTAGATCAGCGGACAGATCACGATGTGACCCATGACCGAGAGCAGGTGCTTCAGAGGGCTGTAGGCGGCGAGACAGGGATGGGCCAGCCCTTACCTGTTGCACGTGGACCCTTTACACTTGTCCTTCATCTTGGTGTCACACCTGACGACTTGGGCTAGGAGAGAAATGCAGAAATACTTGTCAAGGCAAGAAGCGGGAGGGTGGGTCTGAGTTAGAAGACCCCATCCCCCCTCTGAGGAACTCTCTGGAACATTCTGGAATCCATGTCATAACGAGAACAGGAGCATGGCCCAATGGCTGCAGGCTTAGGGTGAGGTTCAAATCCCAGATCCTCCTTCTAGTAGCACTGTCACCTTGGACACCTTACTTCCCCTCTCTGAGGTTGAAATTCTGCTTACTAATGGGGATAAGTACAGTATCCACCTCCAACGGTTGCTGTGAGCCTTAAATGAGAAAGTAAACGTAGGCTTGGAAGGGAGCCTGGCACGCTAAGTGCCCCAGAGCCTCACAGGGCTCTGGAGGGAGAGCCTTGCCCAGCCCGGTTGGCGGGGACCCAGCCATTCTCACCAGCGTCGTCTCCCCGCCCCCAGCCAAGATGACTCTGCCAAGCTTTCCTTTTTGGTTTATTTTATAGGGACATATCAGAATCTTGCAGTAGTGTCACAGTTTGACAAAAAGACATATCACTTTGTAATGTTACATTATTAAAGAAAAAAACAACTGAAGCGTTTGGAATTTCTGGACGGACAAGAACATCAGCGTAGTTCCTGGTCAAAGAAAGCCACAGCTGACTAAACAGGCAGGAAGCCCAGGAGAAAGACATTTGAAGGCCCAGGGGATCGAGACTGGTGGGGCTGAGGGCAGGGCAGTTGACAAAATAGCAGAGGAGTTTTGACAAAGATGGGCAGGAGCTGGCCTCCTACTCAGGGGTGAGTCCAGTTTTATGCTGTGTGAGGTTTGGAGGAAAAGAGAGACTCCGGTGGGCAGAGAACCCACACTTGGTGCCGTGTCT
This sequence comes from Physeter macrocephalus, assembly GCF_002837175.3. NCBI lineage: Eukaryota > Metazoa > Chordata > Mammalia > Artiodactyla > Physeteridae > Physeter > Physeter macrocephalus. The sequence goes on along the minus strand of NC_041230.1, from coordinate 52,236,295 downwards.
GTAGGAAAATGCCCTCCAGAGCCTCAAGCCTTCGGTAAAGGTGCCGCATACACAGGGGAGCCGGGGAGGGGGTCATCAGAGCCGGGCAGGGGAGGGCAGAAAGAAAGGAGCGAGCCCTAGCAGGCGAAGTGTCTTGGGAGACCAGGGAGAAGAAAGTGCGACAGGGGTGAGCGTGAGAACACCGGGCATCCGGGGACTTCCGGAAGTCTCTGGGAGAACATCCAACTTCCGGCCTTAAGGGGGGGTGTCGGAGGCAACCTGATGGTGAGCTCAAAGCACAGCTGACACCGGGTGGCCCCCGTTTACTGCAAATAATCCCCACAGCAACCTGACAGGGCTGCAACAGCTCTGGTAAGGAGATGTGTGAAGACTAACAGATGAGAACGTTGACATACAGCCCAGGAGGTTTGTCCCAGGTCTAGAATCCACGGCCTTGTTCCTTAGTAATTGCTGCAGTTCTCCTGTGTCAAGAACACAATGCCGGGCTTCCCTGGTGGTGCAGTGTTGAAATCCACCTGCCAGTGCAGGGGACACGGGTTTGAGCCCTGCTCCGGGAAGATCCCACATGCCACGGAGCAACTGAACCTGTGCACCACAACTAGCGAGCCTGCGCTCTAGAGCCCGTGAGCCACAACTACTGAGCCCGCGTGCCACAACTACTGAAGCCCGTGCGCCTAGAGCCCGTGCTACGCAACAAGAGAAGCCACCGCAGTGAGAAGCCCGCGCACCGCAACGAAGAGTAGCCCCCTCTCGCCACAAGTAGAGAAAGCCTGCGTGCAGCAACGAAAACCCAACGCAGCCAAAAATAACATAAGTTAAATAAATGAACTTTTTTTTAAATGAATCACAGACTTTTCATTTTTAACGAAGACCCAACGCAGCCAAAAATAAGTACATAAAATAAATTAAAAAAAAAAAAAAAAGAACCCAGTGCCTCTTGTAAAATATGGACATAGGAAATGCACAGGTCCATATCTCACTGATTGAAAAAAATGCTGACAGAGCCATTACTGCTCCCACTTTACAGATGAACACATCAAGTCTCAAAGAGTCGGGTGACTGTCCGAGTCACAGGGCTGTTGCATGACGACCACGCGAGCCGGGCTCCACGCTGCACGTTCATTCTCCCTTTGGGAGCCAGGCACTTCCAACAGGAACCCAGTGTCAGCCCAAGTCCCCTCTGAAAGGACGAGAGAAGGTCTAACCTTAAAATACCTGCCGGGGGGGAAAGGCCACCCAAGCACAGCTCCTATAATGCTTCTTTTGAAATGACTTAAAAATATCATTTTTTAGAAACATCTTCAGGTTGTGCTTTTTGCAGGCGACACCCCACCCTGTTCCCTGCTGTTTGTCGACCTGGAAACCTCTCAACCCACCAGTTTCCCTCCTCTGCCCACCCCAAAGAAAAGTGCCCCCTCCAGAGGTGGCTGGCAGAGGGCAGAGCCCCACTCACTCATGTAGTTCACGGCGGGGGCTTTCTTGGGCTTCGTGGGTCTGATCACACCCGGCTGGACCCAGATGTGCTTCTCTTCAGGAATGGGGGCCGTTTCCACCTCGTTCATCTCGTCCGTTTCAGGTTTTTGGTCGTACGTCTCTTAATAGCGAAGAGGGAGAGAAAAGCAACATGCTGGGATTCAATCAAAATGCATTTCAGAAAAAATAAAGAAGCAATTTGGAAACTAAACTTGTTTGAGGTTTGGCTTCACAAAGGGTCATCTGAGTGGCAAAGAGAAAGTTACATTTCAGGACAGCGCTGGCCAGGTGGGATTCTCCCCGCCAAGGGGCGATGGATGGCTCTCTGCTCGCCGTGTTTGCTTTGGACAGAAGAGCGGCTGCGCTGACCGGAGGTTACAAGGCCCTGGCGCCCACCCCTGGATCATCAGAATGGTTTCTTGTCCCGTCTCTGCCCAAGGAAGCAGCTTCAGGAAGCCGCCTCATCCTCTGACCCCAAACCGTAGCTGTCTCTGCTGAGGTGCCTCTGGCTCTAGGTTCTCACTGGAGGAGGGGTCCGCCTCATTTACACGCCATCATGGCACACGAAGACCCTCGTCAGTGCTCCTGGACCCCACTGCCCTTGACCACCAGCACATTCTGCTTCCTTCCCCACTCCTACAGGTCAAGATCACTTAACCTTTCTCTGCACTGACGTTTTGAAGCCCAATAACATTGGAACCGTCATCTAGAACGAGCCAAAGAGCCAACTCTTGGTTAAAAAAACTTAGTTCTGCGGGTCCCAATAGTTTCCCCACCCAAATATTATTATTTCTCCAACCATGATCATGACCTTCATGTTTCAAAACATTCTAATTCACCGAATACATTGCATTTATTAAGCATCAGTTTATCTTCCAGTTTTCATCATGAAAGTCAACTATTAACCACTCACTGTGATCTATAATCAGGCCAGCTGGATACCACCATAAATTCCAGCCAAAGTAAAGCAAAGTATTGCTGTTGGAGCTTGCCTGAACACCCTTATCAAAGATGAATCTGTGTGCATCTCTGCTGGGGGACCCCCGCCCCTCCAAGGATGTCTGTGGACCCAAGTTAGAAACCCCTGCCTTCCAAGCTCCTCCAATGAGAAAAGACAACAGATGTGTTTGGGTAAGAACGATTTCAAGGAGCAGGAATGAAGCGCCTCGCAGGCCTCTTTGTGTCAACAGATTAAAACTCAAGTCCCATCGAGTGTTCACCAATCCCCGGCCTTATGCTTACTTCTTCTGAAGAGCAACAGCTTTTCTCCAAAAAGCAGACCAAGGGTCTGTGTTGATACAAGACATTCAAGAATACGAAGGGCAGGTGACATCTTCCCTGATGCTTTCCAAGGCCGGGACACTCTGCAGCTGTTTCACTGGCCGATTCATCACAGCACAACCACTACCCTGACCCATGAGGAGGATGGACAGGGTTTAAGCGGGAGGAGAACAGCAATCCTGAGTCCCAAGTTCATTATCAGAGCTCATGGACCTCCATGTACTGCTCCTGGACGGCGTGCTCACCACCACCCACCTCCCCCACCAGCTGTAAACTCCCTGAGGCCAGCAGCCAGCCTGCTTCACACCACGCTACACCCAGCTCCCAAAACATAGTAGCTGCTCAACAAAATTTGCTGCGTGAAGGATGATCAAAACGCCCAACAAAATTCTGTCTTTGAACTCTTTTGGGGGAAAAAAAAAAAACAAAACAGTCCCAGCAAAGCTTAAAGACATTCAGGAAAGGAATTCTGAAAACATCATTTGTAGCCAAACGCTATAGGTGAAATCTTTATGAAGACGCTGGGTTTGCAAACCCCACTTGGGACCCAGCGGCTGTCTCTTGTCTGTCTTCCCGTCAATGTGGCTATTCAGGTTTGTCCTTCACTGAAAGCCAGAGCTGTCTCTGGAATAAGCTGGGTTTTCTTCCACTGGCCTTTAGGATTTTTATACCTCATAATCGTGGCTTTATTTAGCCAAATATAGTTGGGTAAAGCAGTCTAAAGCATTTGAGGGCTCACTATTTAAGAAAATGGGTAGACAGTCCTCGCCCTCAGACACACACATGAAAAGTGGAATGCTTACCCAGAGGACGGGCTGTATTTGATCACATCCTAATTAAGATCCCCTGTGTGGACCAGCACAGGCCTGGGGAAATTCCGTGCCCAAGTTCGCTGCAAGGTTACCCTGTGCACTGTCCAGCTCCGGACCAGGGGTCCCAAGGCACACAGCATTGCTACATCATTCTGCAGACTCCCGCCTGGTTCCATAAGTGGGGAAGAAGCTCATAACTAATGTCAAGCTCTCACATCATCCTCTCGTTGCCCTGGGAGGCATGAGCAGCCCCATTTTACAGACGGGAAAACCGAGGCTCAGAGAGGCTATGTGACCTGCCCTAGCGCACACAGCTGAGAGTCGAATCACCTTTCCCCAAAGTCCACGCCCTGCATCGCCACACAGGGAAAGGCTGGAGGGATGGAATCTTCTCTTACGGTCTATCCTGATCCCTGTTCCATCTCCATGATAGGTCAAGGCCTTGCCAGGCACCTCAATAAAGGCTTATTAAGTAGCTTATGCAGATAAGCTGCTTTAGAAGAGACTTTCTGCATGGTTAGCTAAGAAAATCGGGATGCCCGCCAAGTGAAGTTGGGCATTTTCCACCAAAAATAAAGAAACAAGTCCAGGAGGCTTCATTGGGTGGGTTCACCAGCATCTAGGCTATCTTTGTGCGCATGTGTTCTTTGAAAATGACCCTCTGTGGATATCGGGGGTATATTTATTCAGACAACATGCAGAACACACCTGCTACGTGGCCCTGGAGGCCCGGGAGTGAACCAGCAGTTGTAACTACAGGTGAATCAAGTCCAAGGAGAGTCTGGGTGCAGTAAGAGCACGGAGGCAGGTGGGCTGCCTGTCTGTGGACTCAGGGAAGTCTCCCCGGAGGAGGTGTGACACCAGAGCTGGGCTTCCCGAGAAGAGAAGGGGTCTGCCAGGATCCTGAGATGGATGGGGCCCCCAGGCTGGGAGAGGGCCCCCAGTACCTCCCAGGTGAGGAAGAACCCCATGCCAGGTAAGCGCAGTCATACCTCCCCAACTCCCACCTCTCCAAGGAAGTAATGAGCTGTGTTCATAAAGCACTGACTATGCGCAGGCTGCTGTCCCAGTAACTCACATCCTCCCTGTTGCATCCTCCCAGCAAATCATCTGCGGGAGAACGACATCATCACTCTTACAGACGGGGAAACCGAGGCTCAAAGAAGGCAAGCAGTGTGACTGAGCACACACGTCCAGAACGCAGGGACGCCCCTCTCTGCCTGCCCTGCACCCTGACAGCCTGCCTTGTGCGCACACGGAGCCCCCTCCCAATGGGAGAGCCAAGGGGGGGCCCCGGCGGGCACCCCTCCCTCACGGTCCCCAAATCAGCATTCAGGATCTGATGGGGGCATTTGCCCCTCTGGGTGACTGGACAGCAGCCCCAGGACCTGCCCGAACGGGGATTTGTGGCCTGATATGCCTGTTGTGTCAGCCCGCATTCTTCTCAGCCCTCCTACGACCCCCAGGGGCTGACACATCACCCCATTTTCACAGAGGAAGACTGAGGCTCAGAGAGATGACATGCCCTGCCCAGGTGCCCGCCGCTGGGACGTGCAGGGTTGATACTCCTCAGGCAGGTGTGCCGAACTCTAAAACCTATGCTTGTCCCACGAATCCAGGCATCGGAGCCGGGCTATCCGGGAATATTTCACGAAGGACAGGTGTGGGCGCCTCCCCCTCGAAGACGGTGAAGAGGTGTTGCCTGAGAGCGGGTGGGAGAGCAGGAGAAACTCCATCTAACGAACGCTTCCCGAGCCCCTGCTGCGGGGCGGGCGCTGCCGGGACCTGCACATCCCCGTGGGCCCTTCTGCCTCACAGTCTCGTGACCGCCCCGCCTCAGCCTCCGGGCCTTTGCACATGCTGTTCCGCCTGCCGGAAACGCCCTTCCCTTCCCTCATGACTAGGCCGCGCCCTCTTCCTCAACAGCCGCCTGCCTGGGAGGCCTTCCCTGACCTGGCTGATGGTGGCTCCTCCCGCTCCTGAGCCCTGAGGCGTCTGTTACTTCCCCTGAAGGACGCGGGTCACTCCTCGGGGCAGTGGCCCTGCTGGACACCATGCTCCCGAGGGCAGGACCGTGACTGTGGGGTCCCCACAGTCTACCCCACCCCTAGCAACGTCCCGGCACACGGCAGGCGCTCAGTACGTTCACACCGCGCGCAGCGACTCTCCCATCTGAGCCTGAGACACGCCATGGGAGGCTGGAGGTATCGCACCCATTTTGCTGATGGCAGAGCGACCAGCTGGTTTGAGCAAACAGCCTGCAATCATGGAGAGCCAGAACCAGAAGCCTCACGTCCAGACTTTGGGTCGAGCCCCCTGAGTTCCCCCTGGGGGCTCAGCCACCTGCATATAACTCACGGCCCAGGGGACCGGCACGGACCGGACGGTCAGATCCCTGCCTCTCCCCGCCTGCAAGGTCCCCACGCCCGCCCTGCGGTGGGCAGAATCAGCAGCGAACGGCGGGCCTGGGAGGGTCTGGGAGCCCCACTCTTCACCCCAGAGCCCACTGGACTGATCCTGCTTCCCCCCCCGCCCCCGCCGTCCCACCTCTCCTGAGACCACCCCCTCAGCCATCACAAGAGCTGTTGATGGAGCCACGGGGAAAAAACACATCTCAACCTCAAAAACACGGTCAGCCCCTTGGCGGGCTCTGCTCCTTCTGGGACGGAGCCGGAGGAAACAGTCCCAAATGCGAGGAGCGCTTGAGGCGCGAAAAACGTGCGTTTTTCACAGGAGCGGGGGACGCGGGAACGCTCTGAGCTGCAGGCAAAAAGCAAATGCCGGCATCGCCGGGAAACACGGCCTTGGAAAGCTCCGGCTCGGCCTCAGCTGTGCGGCTGGGGAAACACAGCTTCCTGACAAGTAAGGGCTGTTGGACAAGCTGCACACGCGGCTGGGTGGCCGGCGGGGGACAAGGACGGGCAGGAGGGGCTCTGACAAGCCGCGGGGGCGGCCCCTGCCCGGCCTGCAGCTCGCACGGACCGCGAGTCACGTGGCTGTTTTAAATTCCTTGTTCGTTGTCTGTTTTACACCAAACTCTGCGCACCAAGAGGGCAGGGGGGCCTCCCACGGGGGACGCCCCCTGGGGGGATGGGCAGCCGTGTCCCCGGGGAGCTGGGGCGGAACCCCGAGTCCAGAGGTGGGGAGGGCAGGAGGGAGCACTATCCCCCCCAGATTGTCCAACTTCCCCGTTTCAGGGCAGCCACCCTACGACTCAGGGACTGGAGGGGAAACCCGTTCCAGAGGGTTCCGAAGTCGTCTCCTACCTCGGTAACACAGGTTGTTCTTGCAGCTGCCTCCGTACCTGGGCGGGCACTCGGAGCAGGGCCGGCCAGTTCTGTACGGGGCTTCTCCGATCCAGTTCCCCCTGAGGACAGACCAGAAACACCGTCAGGGGGCCGCCGCGCCAGGGCCCGGGGTGCTGCTCTCTCCTTTCTGGAGCCTCTCGGGACGCCAGACACGGTCAGGGAGGAAGGAAGGTGTGAAGGGGGAAAGGCACCTGCCCTGAGCCCCTCCTGTGTACACAGTCTAGAGAATTCCAGAAGAATCCCAGTCGGGAGCTACGAAGCGTCCCTCTCCCTGCACCTCTGTCCTGTGGCCTCACACCTACCCACGCTGCTCCCTCACACAACTCTGACTGCTGTCAGCCACCCCCAGGCCCAGCCCCGATGCCTCTGCACTGGAGGCTGCTGGGATCCTCTGAAGCCATTTCTCCAATGAGGAAACGTGAGCCTGTTCCAGGGAGCGCCTCGCGTTTACCACATACCTACCTGCTCGCTCCACCCTTCCAACACCCCAGGAGGGGCGTGCTGGAGTTCAGTCCTTTTTCAGAAGAGGAAACTGAGGCTCAGAGAGGTTAAGGGACTCGCCCAGGGTCACACAACGAGGGAGCGGGAGGGCTGGGATTTGAACCCAGGCCGTGGGGCTCAGAGCCTGTGACCACACCCTGCTCTCGGGGCTGGGACCAAGGTCCCTCTGGGCATTACAGGTGCCATCCGCTTCCCTTTGAAGTTCCCAGGGCAGGAAAACCAGAGGCCGGCCAGTGGGATTTCTCCAGGGGCCGGGCTGCAGGTGGTGAGTGGACTTGCCAAGCCCTTCTCCCAGCACCTGGGCCTTTAGCAGCACAAGCCGGAGAGGTGAGTGATTGGGAGCCAGTCTCCGTGATTTGTTCTAGAAACTTCCTTCATGGGTGCCCCGTCACCTGCCTGTCCACTCAGGAAAGAGATTCGCGGCCCCGATCCTGGGCCAAGCACGGCCGAGAGGTGATGAGCAGACTCCCGGGGCTGGACCTGGCCCTGCCAGCCGGGTGACCCCAGCCAATGGCCCTCGACCCTGAGCCTCTGCCCCCTTCTCTGTAGTGGGGTAACCCCGGGGGGTGGTCATGAGACGAAGGGGGCGACTGTGTGGATGCCTCAGACTGGGGCCAGCCCCTGGTGACAGCAACATGCTCTCTGAGCATCTGCTAAATCAACACCCTCATTGGGTGACATTTCTGGCGGCCGTCCAGGGTGGCCAAGGAGGGGTCCCGATGGTGATGGCCGGGAGACAGCTGCAGAAGAGACACTCTCTGTCTGCCCCCGGACGGCTCAAAATAGCAGAACGGCATCAGCCAGGGCCACGTGGGCATCGGGCCCGGGGATGGTGGGAGGGGGGCTGGGGGGTACTGTTATAATCTGCACCCACGGATGGCAAGATAACATCCCCCACCAGGCTGCAGACCCTGCTCCGCTGAGCACCTCTGCCCCACGTGCAGGCTGGCTAGGGGCTCACGGGGGGCTCCGGGATGAGCCTCCCAAATGGACCATCGCCAGGCGGACCCAGGGTACCCCAGCACCTGCCCTGTCACCGGGTGGGGCTCAGTAGGTTTCTTCAGACCCTCCGGGCCTCCCAGACAGGCTCCTCCCCTCCCCCAGCCAAGTGCACCAGCACAGGTAGGTTCCACATTTCCTCAGCGACAAACCAAGTCTCCCACACAGCTGGAGCAGTAGCCCTCTGGGTTACCGGTGGCGGATGCGGGCTGGGTGCTAGGTGTCCTGTAGACGGGCAACCTCCCAGCTCCCAACAGCCCCAGGAAGTGAGCATCCTCCCCCCACCCATGAGGCCGTCGAGGTGCAAGACCACCGCACCCCAGCCCCTCCCAAAGAGACCTGAGCCCAGACACCACCCCAGGGCCCACCCTCTCAGCCACTGCCCCCTGCACGGCCGGGGGCTCGGACTCTTGAAGAAAGAGGCTGTGGACATCATGGAAAACCACAAAGACATCTGAAAAAAACTGCCCACCGAACACACCACACCACGGACCAATCTCCCAGACACGGTGTTGAGGGACCGACGGCAGGCACAAGACGGCCTATCTGTCCATTCACAGGAGGGTCTGAACCAGACAGACTGACCGACGGGGAGGGGTGTCAGAACGTCAGCCACCCTGGGGGGCATGAGGGAGCCCCCCCCTTCCAGCCTGGGGCCCTGGAAATACTCCCTCCCTTGACCTGGGTGCTAGTTACACAGGTACACATAATGCATACATAAAGCATATACGTATGCATGGACGGAACGTGTGTGCCCACCCCCCAATTCGTATGATGAAACCCTAACCCCCCAACGTGGCTGCATTTGGAGACGGGGCCTCGGAGGAGGTGATTAAGGTTAAATGAGGTCACGAGGGTGGGCCCCTGATCTGACAGGATTAGTGTCCTTTTAAGAAGAGACACAGAGAGCTCAACTCCCCTTCCCTCCCCCTCCCCCTCCCACCCCCAGCAGACACTGAGGAAACGCCATGTGGAGACACAGGGAGAACATGGCCATCCGTGAGCCGAAAGAGACTCCTCACTAGAAACTGACCCTGCTGGACCCTGATCTGGACTTCCAGCCTCCAGAGCTGTGAGAAATAAACGTGTTATTGCTCAAGCCACCCGATCTGTGGTATTCTGTTACGGTAGCCTGAGCCGACTAATACATGTCTGTATGTGTGAAAATTTACCCAGCTGTGCTCTTAGGATTAGTGTACTTTACTGTACACAAGTCATTATTTTTTCAAGAAAGCGGTAAAGGCTAACTAAGGGAAGAATGGTATTTCTGGTTGGATCTTCCAGTGTACTTTTTAATATAAAGACTTAAATCAAATGATTCCTCACTCCCCACCTGCCCCTCTGCAAGGAGTTCCACCATGGGGCTCAGGTCCCTCCCACGGATGACGTAACCCCCCGGCCCTCATCCCTGTGGGCGGCTTGAGACACCGTTACCACAGGCGTGCCAGATGGTTTTACAGAGAGTTTCTATTTTCCTCCCAACCTCAGCGATTCCCTCTTCACCCCACCTTCTCACGGCCACTCCTGATCCAACCCAGTAAATGAGGTCATTCCTGTTTCATGCAGTCATGGAGAAAACACGCCTCGAGGGCACACTGCGTGCAGGGCCCAGCGCTAGGATGGCGGCCAGCCCAGTGGCCAGTGTGCAAACCACAGGCTGTAAAGTGGGTGAGCCGGTCTCTGAGAATCAGCACATATTTGTCTGATGAGCAACGGAGGTGAAGGAGTAAAGGGATAAGTGACACGTTGTTGACATCAGGATGCTGTAAAGAGGAAGACAGACTGTGACCCAAAGGTGTGATGAGGTCCCTTCTGGGAGGGGAAATATAAAGATGCAAAAACTAGGACTAGCACGAACACCTATTTTCTAGAGTGCCATCTGCTGCGTATTTTCAGAGAGAAAGAATCTCTGTGACAGACCCCACTGGTTGCCCAGCCAACTACTCCTGCTTCTGACTTATTCAAGTAGCCCCAGGGGTTGACTTGCAAAGCCCACTGGGGCAATTTCATTGGTCACAGCCAACTGGGGCTGTCTGGGTCCCCCACGTCCATGCGTGGTCTAGTTCTGGCTAATGACATAAGGAGAAAGTGGGCCACGGGTGAGAAAAGCCTAAGGAGACAGGCCTTTCCTACCATTCTCTTCCCTTCTGTTTGGGAAGATGTGATGCCTGGTGCTCTACAGCTATCTTGGGACCGTGAGGAGAGGATAATACAGCAAGAAGACAGAAAGTTCTCATTGACATGCTGAGCTATTAAGCTAACCTAGATGCACCAACCTCTAGATGCCTTGTTATGTGAAATAATAAAGAGATTTTACCACCGAAGCCAGTTTTAGTTGGGTCTTCCATAGCAGGCAAACACACCCCAACCCATAAAACCATGTCACTTGTTCTTACTTTGGAGAGTAATTGCAGACGAGGTAGACCGCATTCTCCCAAACATCTCCCCAGACATTCATCCTCTCGCAGGTGTTCACAGCACAGCCAATCTTGGTGGTTGTGGCCCAAACTATCTGAAAAGATGACATCCATACATCTGAGCTCAAGGGACAAATGACCAGGGTGACATAATCTGGCCTGGATCCATAAGGTGCTGGCGCTAAAGGGGTGTGTGGTGAAGAGGTGAAGGACCAGATTCTTCCCCTAACCTGTTAAAGATCCACACATTTCTTTAAAACAAAAGCAAACAAACAAAAAAAAGAACAAAAAAACACACAGGGAAAATTCCCCAGCAATGTAAAGCTGCCATAGAAGTTTCTACTGCTTACTCTCAGTTTCCATATTTGTGAACTGGCCACAAACAGCCTGGCCCACCAGCTATACTTTGAGTAGCGCTGAATTAAAGGAAAAAATTAAGGCAATGATAGAGCAGAGGTTTTCTGACTGGGCAACAGTCCCACAGGGCCAGGTGAGTGACAGTGTTTGGGGGTGCCAGACTGAGGTCACACCTGATCTTCAGCCTTACCTGTGTGTAGTGGGTGCACATGGCCCCGGAGCACCTCTCCGGACACCAGGGGTTGCACTCGTGGGGGTAGGGGTAGGTGTAGTCCTTCACCTCGTCATACCAGGACTGCACGTGGAAGCCAGGAGAGCGATACCTGCAGGGGCAGATCAGCTTGTTACGTGCCGGCCACCAAGCACCCAACGACGGAGACCCCCGCCGGCAGCACCGCCACCCATGGGGCAGCTGGAGGGGGCGCTTCTTTGGGCCAACAGCCCCATATCCGACCCGGTATCTGTTAAAAGTGCTTAAAACCCGAATTGGCCTCCTCTGGGTTCCAGGAGTGTCCCTGGGTGACCTACAAGCCACCAGTGTGTGTGGGAAACTTTTACCTGGCTCCCGGTGAGTTCTTTTTCATGTCAATAATTATGTATTAATTTTCACGTACATTTGGGGAATCCCATATTTCACAGATATCACTGCTTAAGACAAAACTGAAGGTGCAAGTCCATTTAAAGTCAATGTAGATGGGCTTCCCTGGTGGCGCGGTGATTGAGAGTCCGCCTGCCGATGCAGGGGACGCAGGTTCGTGCCCCGGTCCAGGAGGATCCCGCATGCCGCGGAGCGGCTGGGCCCGTGAGCCATGGCCGCTGAGCCTGCGCGTCCGGAGCCTGTGCTCCGCAACGGGAGAGGCCGCAACAGTGAGAGGGCCGCATACCGCAAAAAAAATAAAATAAAATAAAATAGATAAAGTCAATGTAGAGAAAAACAGTAAGTAGATAACTGAACAGATCCTGCCCAGATAACTGAACTGTGGCAGGGGAGGGTCTGGAAGTTGGGAAACAGCTGGATATGGCGGACAGGGCAGACAGGTCCCTGTCTCACACCACACACACACACACACACACACACACACACACACACACACACACACACACACAGCCAAAGAGCAGCCTAAAGCCTCACGTTTCTGTAACGTCATGACCAGCTTCGTTCCTTGGCTGCCTGGGGACCCGGGGACTCAGACTCAAGGGAGAAAACTCATTCAAGGCACAGGAAGCCACAGGTGTGCAGAGCCCTGCAGTCAGCTGGGCAAACCCTTGTAGCAAGCTCCCCCTTGGGATTTTATCACCTGAGCCCTCCCTTGTCCCCACCCCTAAGAAGCACGCCCCCAGCCACTGTTGGTGGCCGCCGCCCCCTCGCTTCAGCCCCATCTGCCAGGTTGGCACCGGGAAAGCAAATAAACCAGATTGGAACCCCCCTCGCTGTCACCAGCAAGCGTAAACAAAGCGGTTTCAATAACGAGAACAGATGTGGCGGCGACTGGTGACTTCTGAGGGCACCTTGGGGACCCGGGTGGTTAGAAGTCTTGTAACGATTACTGTCAGGACCCAGGGAACGGTGACGGTCAGTGCCGTGGCTGGAGAAGCAGCCTCCCTTCCTGGGGCCAGCTCGGGGAAAGAGACACACGCAGCAACAGAGCTCTAGGGCCACAGGGAACCCATCGCCAGTCTATTTCCCTGGAACCTCACAGCCAGGCTGGGGTGGTTTTGGAAAGAGAACAGCTGGCTGCAGAGGGGCCTTCAGAAGAGGGACTCTTTTGTAAAGTGAGTTGGCCATATTCACCCAGAAGGGGGACAGGCTTTGTGCCCTGGGACCCACCAGTCCTACTCCTCAGAGTTTTCCCACTGAAATCATTCAAATGAGCCAAGGGGGAAAAGAAAAAAAAAAAAAACCTAGCTACAAGAATGGAATGGCTTGGGCTTCCCTGGTGGCACAGTGGTTAAGAATCCGCCCGCCAATGCAGGGGACACGGGTTCGAGCCCCGGTCCGGGAAGATCCCACATGCCGCGGAGCAACTAAGCCCGTGTGCCACAACTACTGAGCCTGCGCTCTAGAGCCCGCGAGCCACAACTACTGAGCCCGCGAGCCACAACTACTGAAGCCCGTGCTCCACAAGAGAAGCTACCGCCATGAGAAGCCCGCGCACTGCAACGAAGAGTAGACCCCGCTCGCCACAACTAGAGAAAGCCCGCGCACAGCAATGAAGACCCAACGCAGCCAAAAAAAAATTTAAAAAAAAATAGGCCCTGAAGCCAAGCATTTCTTCCCACTCCACCTCTACCACCCTGGGCCAAGACACCATCATCTCTCACCAAGGTTATTTCAATAGGCTTCTAACTAGTCTCTCTGCTTCCACCCTCACAACTACTGAAGCCCACCTGCCTAGAGCCCGTGCTCCACAGCAAGAGAAGCCGCCGCAATGAGAAGCCCGCGCACGGCAACGAAGAGTAGCCCCCGCTTGCCTCAACTAGAGAAAGTCCCCAGGCAGCAATGAAGACCCAACACTGCCAAAAAAACCCAAAAAACAAAAAACAAATAAATTAATTAACTAAAGAAAAAAAGAATGGAATGACTAAATTCCAGTCTGCCAACTTGATGGCCCACAGGCAGCCTTGACAAGGTGATAACCTTGACAGCTATGTAACAGAAAATGGTTTGATATCGTATGAGAAGGAAAAAAAAAAAAAAAAGAATGAACAGCTGTCCTGGCCGCAGTTACAACTATGTGAAAACATGCCGGCCCACAGCCAGATGCAGCCCAGAAGCCCAGAAACACGCAAATTGCTGAACCAGGGCAGCGGATCGATGGGTTTGGTTCCCTTTAGACATTCTCTCTTAATGCTGTCATAAGACTGACTTCATAAGAAGCAGAAAAGAATACTGGGTTGCTGTGGTTTAACGAAGTCACACCTCTGGACCCATGGTGACACCTGCCCAGGCCCTTCCCGGAAGGGCACTGGCTAAAGGAAAATGCAGCTGCTCGTGGCCCCGTTACACTCCACGCTTAAAGAGCTGGAAATAGAGTAAATAGGCGGCTGAAGGAAAGCAAACCCTGACCTGTACTTTGAGGGGCTGCTTCCGGTCCAGGCCAACTTTTCAATAAGCGCGGCACAACGAAAGCAGACCCTGGGACCCTGGGCCCCCATTCTGAGGACTCGTGTGCACAGCACGTGGGCAGTGAGTCTTAACCGGTCAGAAGACATTTTGTCCATTTCCTCTAAGGCAACCAGCCCCCAGCCCGGGAGGGGCTGCCAGCTGGCTTGGGTGCTTGGGAATGTGGCCCGGTTGACCTGGGGGAAGGTCCGTGGGCGACATTTAACAGACACTGTCAAGACCTTGGAGGTTCGGCGGCGTGAGTGAGACCCCTGTTCACAAGTAGGGGGTCACAGCGGCTCTTACCTGCCCCAGTGCACGGCCAAGTTCTGCCCGATGGACACCAGCAGGCTTCTGGGCCCATGCTCCCAGATGCACTCCTGGGCCCAGGCCACCGCCGACTTCTCCAGCTCTTCATCCCAGGTCTGCAGGGGGACGAGAAATGTGCACCAGGAGGTCAGGGTCAGGGGTGGGTGTAAGAACCCAAACTGCAGAGACGCCCCCAGCTCAGGCCCTGGGAGACCCCGAGGGCTGGGCTTCGGCTTCCGCGACACTAGACACAGGGACTTCGTGCATGTCTCCGATGGGTTCCTTGCTCGGGAGGTGGGAAGTGGCCAGTCAGCAAAGAACCTAGAGGAGCCCCGATCCTCGGAGCACCTGCTCGGCCCCTAACTTTTCGGGGACACTGGCAAGTCCCTTCTCTCAGCCTCAGTCTCCTCATCTGTGAAATGGGAGGATGAATAAATCCTGGAGATGAATGACGGCGATGGCAGTGATGGCTGCACAATGGTGTGAATGTAGTTAATGCCACTGAAGAGTGCATTTAAAAATGGCTGAAATGGTAAGTTTTATATTACGTATATTTTACCATTATATATATGTATATATATGTGTATTTTTAGGGAGCAAGAAATGCCTTCAACTCGCCCAGTCCTGTTCCCCTCCGGCACAGCCCTCCCTGAGTCAGGGGTCTGGGCCAAAGGATCTTCAGCCCTCTTGCCTCCCAGCCGGCCCAGGGAGCACACATAACTCCTCAAGAAAGCACACGGTGAACAAGGCAAGTAGGGTCACTTCTCTTCTGCGGAGAAACAGATGCCAAGCGGCCCTCCCAGCAGCGAGCCAGAGGCTGTCCCAACCCCCTCCCAGAGTCTTGGGGAAGACGCTCCAGCTCACCGGCAGCCAGGGGCTGTCCCTCGCTCTGGGAAGCCCCAGCCCTGGCACACAGTAGCTGCTCACTAAAAGCCTATCCAGGCAGAGCCCCGGGACCATCCAGGAACAGGAACAGGAGACCGGTTGAACCAACTGTGGGACCCCTGGATGGAAGCTGCCCACTGCCCTCTCCTCCTCCTGTCTCGCCGTCTCCTTCTGGCCAAGATAACTGCGACTTCTCAGCATCCAGGGGCAAGTCCTGCCCCAGGGCAGACGCCTCGGGGGGGGCCCCGGGGTCACACCTCTTGACCCGCTGCCCGTTTCAGCTGCAGGGGACATTCCGGGTTTCTCGCCGACAGGGCCCCACCTTCAGCGCCCACCAAACCCGGTACCACTTCTGCCTCGGATCTTTCTCCACTGCCCAAGCACAGCCTGAAACAGGGGGTCAGCACCCCCGGGGGCCACACTCAGTCAGTGGGAGACAGGCCTATCGATAAGAGCACGCACCTCCCACCTTCAGAGGGCGGGGCGCGGGGCTGCTCTTGTTGGGTCTCGTTCACCTAACAAGAGCGTTCTTGTTAGGTCAAGCTGGGCATGGTGCCAGGCTCCGCCTCTTGCTGGCTGTGTGACCGCAAGCAAATGGTTTCACCTCCCTGTGCCTCTGCTTCCCTATCTCTAAATGGGCTAATGGTACCTGGAACAGGATTTGGCGGAAGGTTGAATGAGAGCAGGCATGGAGCCCGCAGACGAGAAGCAAAGTAGCTCTCAGTCAACGGTACCTGGATATTAAGGAAGTTAACTTTCTCAAGCACCCACCAGGTGCCAGGGCAGTCATCAGCTGAACACCTGCCCCGTGGCAGGGAACATTAGCACCATTTTCTTATTTAATTCCCCCAACAAGCCCTGGAGGTATGTTTTATCTCTCCATCGGTTGCAGATAAAACAAACTAACTAACAAACAAAAACCTCTGAGGTTAAGAGAGGTTAAGTAACTTGCCTAAGGTCACCCAGCTAGGAACTCGTTACAACTTTAACGACCCAGCTTCCAAGGGGGCACTTCCTGCTCTGCATGTTGCCACCAAGTGCTGGTCCCACTCCACTAGAACAACGGTTACTAAAATAACAGCAACAGCGTAATTCACATTTATTTAGTATCATGCATTATCTCATCGACTCCTCCAAACAACTCTGTGAGAAGGGTACTCTTGTCGTCCCCGTTGTGCTTGGAGAGGAATTATAAACGCAGAGAGCCTAAGTAATCTGCCGAAGTCACACAGCACGTGGCAGCTACCTAAGCCGAGGCAGGCTGGCTCCAGAGCCTGTCCACTCATAAAACCTCAAAATGCGGTATCTTAACTTCTGGAGTGTTAAAATCCACCTCTCAGGGCTGAGCCTGTTCCAAAGGACTGTGGCTCGAAGCCCCAGCGAGCAGGGCCGAGCAGGAAGCCATGAACCCGAGACACTTTCTCAAATCAGTGCCGCTTGTCTGGGTGGAGACGGACGGGCAGCACTGGGCCGAGGATGCCGGGAGGGAGGGGACGGTGCGGGCCTCGGACCGCCGGCCCCGCCCCGAGGCCCCCTGCTCAGAGGCGGCCTCAACAACACCCCTAAAGGCTCTCTACCTCCCCCACAGCGGGGCTGTTGAGACCGAAAGAGCCAGATCCCAGCTCCAATTCTGAGACACCGTGAAGTAAACAAAGAGGAAAACACAGCAGGCTAGTCACAGGCTGCCCAGGGCCTGTCCCTGCCTGCTGCGTACCCAAGCTCCTTTCCCCTGCCCTGAATCTCCCCGACAAGCACCAGACAAGCACAGGGCATGAGGAAAAGACCCGCAGAAACCCAGCGTGCTCCCCACAGGAGGCAGGAAACAGCCAGGACCCTGGCGGGGCTGGGGCTCAGCCAGGCTTCAGGCCCAGGAAAACGTCTGCTCCCTGGGGCCTTGGGGTGGGGAGGGGCACAGGATGGAGGGTGACTGATCCACAAAGAGGTGGAGAGTGTCTTTTCCCCACGGGGACCGACGCCAAATGACCAGCTGCTGGGAAGGAGCGGGGAGGAGTCCGTGCCCTAAAAAGAAAATCTACCCTGATCCTCTCCATCTTTAACCCTATAAAGGTCTGCGCGGCTGCCCCATGCGTTAGCGTGTTGAAAGGGCGCCCAGTCGGCCTCCTTTGGAATAAACGTCTGGACCATCTTCTTCAGAGAAGAGAGCAATGGTTTCATAACGAGCTCCCAGAGGACCCGGGGCTTTGCTCGGGGCTCTGCGCAGACGGGCATCCATTCATCCGTGCACAGCTGGTGATGGGCCCCCTCGCGCAAGCACAGACAAGGACACCGAGGGACTCACAGGCACGCGGGCAGCTGACCGACCGTGAGGGCGGCCGGGGTCGGAGCACAGGCAACACGGAAAGCGGCAGCTGAGAGTCCAGAGGAAGGGGCGGGCCCGCGGCCAGGGCTGCAGGGAGGTGGATACGGGAGTGATGAGGGTGCACCCCTCCCGGGGGCGGGGTCGGGGCCGGGGTCTGTAACACACACAGCACCCAGAGGCCTCCCTGGCCAAAGGCAAGGGAGGGAAACAGGCTATCCAGACAGACAAGGGCCCCTGAGAGGAGGCCTCGGATGCCGGGAAAGAAGCACAGAGGGCCACCGAGGCTCCTGCCAGGGCAAAGGCTGGAAGAGAGGGAGATTTAGAGACTATAACGTGATAATACCAGGATGCAGAATGGGCCGGAAGAGGGCAAGATGGGAGGTGAAACAGCTCCCGCCCCCACTCCAGGGCTGAGGCTGCCCCGATCATCAAGGGAGGATGGAAAAGGTTGGAGAAAGAGCCCCTGGTACTGGTGGGGTCGGGGTGGGGGGAGGGGTTAAACTGAGCGTGGAGAGGGGACAAGAGCACAGGTCCTGGACTCAGCCGGACCCAGGTCAGCATTCGCCTCCGCCTCTACAGCCGTGTGACCTCGGGCCTCGGTTCCCCAGTCTATAAAGTGGGGGGATACCACGGCGCCCGTTTCACAGGGCTGGGGGGATGGGACACGGAGACACGTGAGTGAGGGCAGAGCTGGGGACGTGCACCGGGGAGCTGGCTGCCCTCTCTGCTCCGAAATGCGGGGCTTCTCCAGACGCACAGGGGACCCTCCACTGTCCCTTCTCTACTCCTCCTCCCCAGCAGACACCCCATCGCTCATGGACTCGGCCACCCCTCGCTACTCAGACGGAAGGCGCAGCTAAACGGTGGGGTGAAGCTAAGGGTGACACAAGGACAGCGGTAACAGCACAGCCCCAGGGCTGAGCATCTGTGCCAGGCAGTCAACACCTATGCCGTTAGATGGTCACGGGGGCCACATGAGGTGGGATTTCCAAAGTGGACGCTGAGGCTCAGACTGGCTAAGGAGACGTCAAGGTCACACAGTGAAGACGTAGCAGAGCTGGGGTCGGAGGACTCACCAAAGCCCAGCCCTTGACCCTCCCCTTCCCCCTCCCCCTCCCCCGCCAGGAGGGTCTGGGAGGAAGAGTCAAGGGCGGCGGGGAGCTTGGGCTGAGCTACAGGGAGGTGCAGCCTGTGCTGATCGGGTACAGAGGCAGGGGGCCCTCTCTCACCAGGAGTCCCCAAGCCTGCCATCCCCCACCCCTCCCCCCGCCGATGGGGCCAGCCCCTGTGGTGCCCCAGGGCTCACCAGGTACTCCATGTTGGAGGCCGGTGGCGACACCTGGCCCCGCAGCTTGTTGTGAAGCATGAGGATCTCCTCCTTGTCCACCCTGGGGATGGCCCTCCGGACCCGGGAGTGGGGTCTGTCCTGCTGGTACTTGCTGAGCAGCTTCTCTAGGTGTGTGACATTGGGCAGGAAGAAGCCTTGGGCTCCGCAGACCAGCAGCACCAGCCCCAAGGGCACAACGCCGGTCAGGACACAGCTCATGGCTCCACGCTGGCAGCAAGGGCTCGGATGACAGGGCGGCCTGGGCTGCGGAGGTGCTCGTGTGCTCTGAAAAGAAGCAGAGAGCGGCGGGAGAAGTCGGTCAGTGTCAAACCCACGACGGCAGGGACCGGACCGGACGCCATTCTCCCCACTTTGCAGATGTGGAGACTGAGGCCACAGAAGCTAAACCACCAAGGTCCCGCAGGCGGGAAGTGGTGGAGCTGGGGTTCAAGCCAAGGGTCTCTCCAGCAAGGCATGCTACCTGACGCCACACGGGACACCCTGGCTCGGCCTCTCCTGGACTCAGCTTCTCATGGCGCCACCTAGGCTCACTCTGAGTCCGCATTTGGACTCATTCAGGACTGCGGTGGGTCTACGGCCTGAATTAAGTTCCATCTCCTGCCCCCAAAAGAGATCGCTGAAGTCATTTCACATCACGAGAGGACAGGCCGTGAACCAACGTGCGTGGCAAACTTCCTGGTCCCTGTGAGGTAAGACTCAGCTCCCAAAGCGATTGTCAGGTATCCCCAGACCCGCCACCGCGTGAGGCCCCACCTATCGCGGCCCTTCCACCGGGCACCACCCGTGTAACCGTCACACACTGCAACACAATCTCCCAGGGCCCAGCCAGGGACCCAGCCGTGCACTCTGCCGATTTGCCCCTTGGAGAAAGTGACAGTAGAAAGAGAGAGGACCTCCAAGGGGTATCTGTGTACCCACTCTCATCCCATCCCTGCCCGGCAAGCCCCCTAAACAGCCTGGCATGCAGCCTCCCTCAGGCCGCTTCTGTCTGACAACGAGCCCGTTACAGGCACTGCCGGGTGTTACCCCGTTGGTTGCTGAGTTAGAGGTTCATATGGGTTATTAGTACCCGACAACTGCATCAGTAGGGCCGAGGGGACAGAAGATGATGGCTAGGACCCCCGGTCCTTCAAGGCCCATCTTGGAGCTGCACTTCCCAAGGAGCATTTCTGGAACCCTCACCCTGAGACGTGCCGGGCTGGGGGCCGTGGCGCACGGCCTCGCGGTCACATTGCTTGGGATTCACCCCCCTCAGAGACCCCCGGTGCCGACTGCGGTGAATCCCTCGCTTTACGACCCAGCAAGGACCCTGACGATCCCTCCTTGCCTTTGGGCTACAGGCCCTTTTCCCAAATAACGCCGCTTACTAACCTTTCTTAGTTAGTTAGCGTCTTAGGAAAAGCTGCCTTAGTCTTGGAATACACTTAGTAATTTTAAAATGCCACGGTCCGAAGTTAAGCTCTTAGGTGAATTTCCGCTGTGCCTTGTGTTCCTTCCCAGAACCCTTCCTGAGCATCTACGTGGGCCAGTCACCTCACTGTGTCATTTCCAGTCCTCACGACAACCCAGGAGGTCGGTCTGTTATCACTCCCATTTTACCGATGAGGAGGCCGAGGCTTGGAGTGCCGATCCCAAGGCTGCTCTACTGGTAAGACTCGAACCCAGCTGTGGTGTCTCTGAGGGTCCAGGGTTTTCCATCACGCTACCCTGGCTCCGTGGGGTCACGCTAAAGGTCACAAAGCACGGTCTTCCTCCCGGCTTACTGTCTGGTCCAAGACGACAAGGCAGGGCTTGAACGAGTGTGTTCGTTCTCCCTCTCGCCTCTGCTTTACTCCCAAGGAGACTCAGTCAGTCACCCGATGACCTTGATTAGACACCTATTTTGCGCTGGGCGCTGGGACACGAAGATGAAAAGGGCCCTGTCCTGGCCTCAGGGAGCTCCCAGCTGGGTGACAGGCGAGGACACCCACAGCCCCTACCCAGCGGGACAGGCCTGACAAGACAGCGCGGGGAGCCGGAGGGAGGGGCTCCAGGGCCCCCCTTGGATGCGGGGGAGGCAGCCCAGCCTGGACGCTGACCCACCCGGAACCCCGGGTGGCCCCTCTGGTCTTCTCCTATACCAGCAACAGCTGGGTTTTCACCGGTCCCGTGGTCTGGGGCTGCAAGCTGGCAGCTGGAGGACGACATCCTCAAGGGCGCACCCGGGGCATCCCAGGAGGCAGAGCCGGAGTGGAGGAGCTATGGGAACGCGGCAGTTCCCATCTCCAACCCTGGAAACTCTCCAGGGTCCTGACCGAGCTTACGCTTCAGATAAATAGAACCGCCATCCAGGGGGAGGCCTGACTCCTCGGAGTGGGTGAGAGGTGGCCTCCCTCCCGAGGAGTTCCCTTTGGAGCAGAGCCGCAGGGACCTGGGTGAGGGTGGGGGACTTCTGGGTGCTCGTTCGCCCTGTGGGGAAGAAGCCAGAAACGCAGACGCTCTCAGGGTCCCTGACGTCTCCCTGCTTAGTCACACCACCATATACGAGCATTTCCCAGCTGCAGAGGCCAGGCCGAACAGGATGCCAAGACGCACTGACGCTGGGTTAAGATTTAGGACAAAGAAGGAGCGGGATCGACGTCACGCGGTGCCCACCCGGGCATCACGGCAACACCCGATTTGCTTTACTCTTCAGCACCCCGAGGGGCAGGGCACCCCAAAAGGCATGAAATAGGAATTGCTGACATGACGCAGCTAAACTGGGTTTGGTTTAAGTCACCGACGGGCACAAGTCAAACGACTCAGTAGGGGGATGGGTAAATGAATTGTGAGTCAGTGTGGGTGGAATATTATACAGCAAGGAAAAACGATGCCCTGGAGCTCCGTGGGTGCCGGCATAAACAAAGCTCAAATCTCACGTTGGGCTGAAAAAGCAAGTTGTAGAATACTATGCTAATGGTACTATTTGTGTGCATTTTAAGACATAGAAACCATACCTTGTATAGTTTATAGATATGTGAATATGTACATACATCCGTGTATGTGTGTGTATTACATACACACGTATTATACGTGTATGTACATATATGTACACGGGGTGTGTGTGTGTGTGCGCACGCGCAGGCACCTGCATGTGTTTGTACGGTAAAACCAGGACTGAACAGACCAAGTTCATGGTGGTAGATGATGCCAGGGTGAGGGAAATTGAACCGGGAAGGAGAATATGAGGGAACTCACCTTTATGTCTAACATACTGTTTCTATGAAAAATCTCGGGACGTCCCTGGTGGCGCAGTGGTTAGGAATCCACCTGCCAATGCAGGGGTTTGAACCCTGGTCCGGGAAGATCCCACATGCCGTGGAGCAGCTAAGCCCGTGCGCCACGACTACTGAGCCTGCGCTCTAGAGCCCGCGAGACACAGCTACTGAGCCCGTGTGCCGCAACTACTGAAGCCCGTGCGTGCGCCTAGAGCCCACGCTCTGCAACAAGAGAAGCCACCGCAATGAGAAGCCCGCGCACCGCAACGAAGAGTAGCCCCCGCTCGCCGCAACTAGAGAGAGCCCGCGCGCGGCAACGAAGACCCAACGCAGCCATAAATAAATAAATAAATAAATGCATTTAAGAAAAAAATTCTCAAGCAAACACGGCAAAGTGTAAGCTCCGTTCACGCTGAGTGGACAGGCTGAGTTGGCAGGAATGTGATGTAGTCACCAGAGGAGGGTGTCCTCGGGGGCCGGACCTCGGTGGTGAGTGCATACCAGCCTTTGGACTTGTCTATTTTAAATTTTTTTAATATTAATGAATAAAACAAAGCAAAATGCCAAAGCATGAAAGGACACAAGCCCGCGCACCGCAACGAAGAGTAGCCCCCGCTCGCCGCAACTAGAGAAAGCCCGCGCGCGGCAACGAAGACCCAACGCAGCCATAAATAAATAAATAAATAAATGCATTTAAGAAAAAAATTCTCAAGCAAACACGGCAAAGTGTAAGCTCCGTTCACGCTGAGTGGACAGGCTGAGTTGGCAGGAATGTGATGTAGTCACCAGAGGAGGGTGTCCTCGGGGGCCGGACCTCGGTGGTGAGTGCATACCAGCCTTTGGACTTGTCTATTTTAAATTTTTTTAATATTAATGAATAAAACAAAGCAAAATGCCAAAGCATGAAAGGACACTGAAACCACTGCTGGTTCCGAGTGCATTCTCCCGGCATGTTCTCCTGAACAAGGGCAACCTTACTGCAGAAGACTTGGTCGGCCGCCTTCACTCTGAACGCTCAAGGGCCTTGCTTGGTCCATGGGCCGCAGACGGGTCCTTCCCTCCAAGGTTCTGGAGACAACTGATAAAGCCTCGGCTGGAGCTTCAGAGTTGGGAGAACCATGGGGTTTGTTTGTTTGTTTGTTTGTTTGTTTATGGCCACACCACGTGGTTTGCAGGATCTTAGTTCCCCAACCAGTGATTGAACCTGGGCCTGCAGCACTCAAAGCACAGAGTCCTAACCACTGGACCACCAGGGAATTCCCAACCATGGGGTTTAGTCAGACCTTCCCATGGGGAGAAACACAAGTGAAAAGAGGCGTTTCTCCAAGTGGCAGAGACAGTCGCTAGCCTGGACCACACCAACGTGTCTTGGGTTGGGCCATTTGGGACATGGTGCTGGGCAGCACGACTGGGTCTGAAAGTGGTCTGGCCTGGCTGCAGCTCAGGGAGGGTTGGTGGGGTCCACGCTGCGGAGGGGGCAACGCCTGTACCTTGACGGCTTCTGCTAAGTTTGGGCCACAGGACAACACTGAAGATTTAAGCAGAATTGTAACAGTAGCAGGGCTGGCATCTCCCATCTACATTCCAGAGCACAGCACTGGGCTGGCACACAGGGAAAAAAACAGAATCCTGGACTGAGCTGTGTGGCCTGCAAATTCCTATGTCGAAGTCCTAACCCCCAGCGCCTCAGACTGTGACTGTATTTGGAGAGAGGGTCTTTAAAGAGGTGATTCAGTTAAAATGAGGTCATATGGGTGAGCCCCGCTCCAGTATGACTGGTGTCCTTATAAGAAGAAGGGATTAAGACACAGACACACACGGAGGGACGAGAGCGTGAGATACAGCAAGGAGACCGCCGTCTACACGCCAAGGAGCAAGGCCTCAAAGAAACCAGCCCCGCCGACACCTTGATCTTGGACTCCCAGACTCCAGAAGTGTGAGAAGATGAATTTGTGCTGTTTAAACCACTCAGCCTGTGGTACTGTATCCTGGCAGCCCTAGCAAACTAATACAAGCGTCGGATAACAAGAGAGGAGAACTGTGTTCTAAGTATACCACTGGCAGCAGTATGGAAGGGGGTAAGGGAGGAACAGAGAGGCAAATGGGGAGGCCAAGGGTGGGATCGTGGGGGGATCCTGGGCGGTGGCGATCGGCGCCGTGTCACAGCACAAGCCCATCAGCCGAGGCGACTTCGCCGGGGCCACGCCAGCCCGCCTTGGCCTTCAGCCCCTTGGCCTTCAGCTTCCACTGCCGAAACAGCTCGATCAGAACTTAGGGAACAAAGCACTTCAGCCCCCTTTCCGTCTACAATTTAAAAGAAACAGACTCACAGACATAGAGAATAGACTAGTGGTTGCCAAGGGGTAGAGGGGATGGTGGGGGGTGGAGTGGGAGTCTGGGGTTAGCAGAGGCAAACTATTATATAGAGGATGGATAAACAACGAGGTCCTACTGCACAGCACAGGGAGCTACATTCAATATCCTGGGATAAACCATAACGGAAAAGAATATGAAAAAGAATATATATTTGTATAACTGAGTCACTTTGCTGTACAGCAGAAATTAACACAACATTATAAACCAACTATACTTCAATAAAATAAATTAAAAAAAAAAAAGTTTTCCCAATGAGACACACACACTGCCCACCACCACCTGGGGCTTTGCAATGACACGTACAGGCCCCCACCAGGGAGGCCAGCGGGGCTTACACGGAGGGAGACCCACCGCGAGCCCGTCGCTGCCTTTCTCACTTCACCCTCCCGATGACTCAGAGGTTTGGGCTCTACTGCTCCCATTTTACAGGTGAGGAGACTGAGGCCCCTGGAGTGTCAGGAACCTGCCCAGGGTCACACAACTGCAAGCAGAAAACCTGGGGCTGGAACGCAGCTCCGTCTGACCTCCAAGCCCCTTCCTCAATGCCACCGTGCCTTCCCGAGGGGTGGGCTTCCTTGGGGATTTCCCGTCACTACCCACACAGGGGAGGGCCGCCCACAAACAACCCAGCACCCACTGCGACCCTCCCTGCCCTTCTCCGCTTTCTGCGCGGATAGTGGGGCTCAGTGGATACAGACACCGTGCCCCACCCCAGGTCAGACAGTGACTCTGTCGAGAAGGCATCCATTTGTCGCCCCCAGGGGAATAAAAACCTTTACATCATGGTGACATTTCACCAAGATACTCCCCGTCATGGGGCTTGGCACCCACCCAGTCTCTATCTGCTGACGCACCTTTGACTAAAATATGACGCCCGCACCGACGGACCCTCTCTGCCGGGCACCCTCCAGCCCTCCTAACGTCCCCGAGGGGCTCACACTTCAGGGGGTCGACCCGAGCTCCCTTCGGTTGCTGGAGACGGAGGCCCACACTCTCCAGCTCTGCACTTTTGTCCCCGGTTTCTCCCAGGGTTGCCAAATGCAAGCGTCATTTCTAGAAAAGCCCTTCTCCACTCTCTGTTCCTGGCCTCCTACCAAAAGCCTGAAACACCCGCGTGGACGGCCGTACAATTCACAGAAACGCTGTCTGGGAGACATCGTCTCCTTGGCCCCGGTTGCAAAACCCAGCCCGGGAGACCACAGCAAACAAGATAACGGCGCCAGGGTCCCATAAACACGTATCGGGGGACGGGGAGGGGACCAAGAATGCTTTCAAGCCCCACGGTCAAAGGCCAGACCCAACCTGGGGTCAGATTCCTGCAGCACGGCCGCAGCTTTCAGATGCAGTTGGACTCTGGCTGTTTTCTACCCCATTTTCTGGAAAACAAAACTGAGCCCGGAAGACATTACGTGGTACCTGTGAGGTTGCGCGTCTGGTTTGAGGTGGAACCAAGGCTTGAAATCCAGCTTTCTGGAAGCGTGGGGAACTCTGAGCACGTGGCTGCTGCAACGTCAGCTCTGCCGTCACCCCTCTACCCCGGCCATGGCTCTGGGGACGTTTGGGGACATCCACAGCCCCGCATGTCCCCAATCTAGCCAGGCGTCTCCTCGAGGGCTAGCTCCTGGGGGATGCTGCCACCAAATTCAACTCTCAGGAAGGAGAGAAAGAAAGAGAACGTGGTTGAAGTTCGACGTCATCCGGCCTGGGCTGCCTTCGCCTACGTTAAAGAAAGCCTGCCAGAAAGATGACTCTTAGGACGGAGCCTGCCAGCCGTCAGCCCCGAGGCCGTGCCAAGCTCTCTGCTTTTGCACATGCTGTTCTCGCGGCTCATCCCATGACCCCAGCCTGCCCCTCCCCTGCCCGGATACCGCTGATGAATGAAGTCCTGCTTGTGGGTTAAGACTCAACTGCAGGGTTGCTGCTTAATCATGGCCCCAGACCTGTCCGCCTCGTTCACCGTGGAACCGCCAACGTCTGACGTCGTTGGGACGAGGAGATCCGTACATTCACTCCGTAAATATTTATTGAACCCCGCTGGCGCCTCTGTGGGTGAACAAGACTGACAGGTCTGCAGGTATGATTCAGCTCCAGGAGGCTTCCAGAAAGCAACAACCCTTCGGCTGAGTCTTCACTGCTGAGCGGGGATGGATCAGCCCGCAGGGGAGGGGGCAGGCTGGGGTCAAGGGACGAGCCGTGGTGCGAGGAATGATGGAGACGAGGAACACGAGTGTCACGATATTACAGGGTTCGCTACGCGGCCTATGGCTAATAGTACTGGCTATGACAATAGTGACGGAGAAGCTAAATGCGCCACAGATGCATTGTGTGAGGGATTTGGGGAAGGCTGGAATTAATAACGGGGAACACAGTGAAAAGGCTATTCTCTCTTCACCACATTATTTCAAAGCCCCACCTCTGCTTTGAGACAAAATCTAATTTTTAAAAATCCAATAACTGTCTAATGCTTGTCGGGGGCGGGGGGAAGCCCACCCCTAAACTTGAAACATGCTTCGGCTCACCGCACGCCTGGGGCCTTGGACACTTTTGCCCAGCTTTCTGGGGAAGTGGGTTCCGAGACGTCACAGACCGGGTCCGCGGCGTGTATGTGACCAACTGGCCGGGGACCGGATTCACAGTGGTGACAGTCAGCCGGTTCAGAGGCCAGGGCGGTGGCAGCGCTGGGTCCCCTTCCAGGGCTCAGCTCGGCTGAGTTCACCGGCCGTGGGGGGTCAAGGCCTCCTGTCTGCTCACACTTGCTGCCTTGCCAGCTAAGACTGGGCGCTTCTTGATGGCTGGAACCACTGCTGTACTGGTAAATGTTTAACAACTGATGCTCGAAAAACCCCAAAATACCCACCCTGATCTGTAGGGTCTGCCAATTCTCTCGGTGTAAATATTCCCACCACGGCAATTTGAAGCCGCCAACGTGGGGTCACTGAGCATGGAGTTTCTGGAAAGAGCCTCATGATAACACAGAACGACGTCGTTTTTCCATCACATGCACAGAACAGACGTCAACCACCCCAAGGGCAGAGAGAATAGTAAAGCGAGGTAAAAAAAATAGGATGCGCTAAGTTTTGAGTATTTATTACCTTTGTTTTAAATAAGACTTATTTCACTATAATTTTATATAACATTTAATGTTGGTGGTGTTCACACGGCGTTATACTCAACATTTTGTAGTAACCTATAAGAGAAAAAAAAAGTATCTAAAAATACGGGTATATATACATATATGTGTGTATATAACTGAATCACTGTGCTGTACACCTGAAACTTACACGACATTGTACATCAAGGATACTTCAATTTAAAAAAAAAATGATGGTTGGGTTGAACTTTTCAGAAACTTAACCACAGCTTTTCTGAATACTTAACCGTGGGCTCTCACAAGCCAGGACAAGCCGGTACACGCCAGCATGACCCAGTCGGCCAGTTCCAGCACAGCACTGGCCGACTGGGTCTTATTCAACTTGAATCCTCAGCGCGTATTAACTGCCCGGCAAACACTTAACCCCAGTAACCCAGCCAACACTCGATGAGTGAGGGCGAAGCGGCAGACATTGTTCTGGGTCCTCTACTCCCAGAATCTCGTGTTTCATCCTCTGCACAGACCGACGGGGTCACTGCAATTATGATCCCTACTTTACAGGTGAGGAAACTGAGGCTCAACACAGACAAGCAGCTCGCTCACGGTCATACAGAGTGCCTGCGGACAAGGCCGAGGAGCCGGCCACACTCTGACCGCCTACCCATCCTGCTCTCCAAAACGTCAGGGCAGTTCTGGCCTGTGCCCCGACGTAGGCCGGACTCAGCGAGAGACCCCGAGGCTAACCCCCAAGCCCGGGGTGCCCCGGGCTCCGCTCTTCTTCAGAAGCACAAAGGAGAACTCAAAACGTGAGCGAGGCCAAGGGCAGAGCAGAGTCAGACCCACAAACCACCCAGAAATTCCAGGAATTAAGTGGTGGCTGGGAGGAAGGGGGCGGGACACCCCAGCCTGTCTCAGGCAGATCCCAGGACTGGGTAAGTATCAGACACCCCACGGGTGGGGACCTCCCTCCTCCATTGGAGCCAGTTTTCCTTCAACCCTTCTCAACAGAATTAGGGCAGGACAATGGAGGGAACAGGCCTTCCCTTCCCTTGGCAACTGCTCTGCCCTCAACCCCACAAAGATTGACACTAGGCTTAACAAAAATGCGCCCCCCCCACCGCCCTCCTTGCAGGCACTTTCTTTCCTCCTGTCCCCTCAGCCAAAGATACGTCCTTATGGGATACACAGGGCAATATCTGGGGATGCTTAATTGAACAAATACAATATACAAAACCCATTCAGTTTTTTAAATACTATGCTAAGAATATACACACTTCTGAACAAAAAGAATACTCGCTCAACAAACATTTACTTAATCTACTCTGTGCAAAAAAAAAAAAAAAAAAAAAAGAACTACAAACCAGGTTTGTTCAGTGCAAGCCAAGATAATATATAAGAGAAGCCACTTTAAAGTGACTGGATAATAAATTAATATGTTCTTAAAATACCCAGTACATAACTCCTGGGGCCCCTTTCTCCTTTCTTGCAGATGTGTGGATGCTTCCTT
Source organism: Physeter macrocephalus (assembly GCF_002837175.3). Classification (NCBI taxonomy): domain Eukaryota; kingdom Metazoa; phylum Chordata; class Mammalia; order Artiodactyla; family Physeteridae; genus Physeter; species Physeter macrocephalus. The sequence goes on along the minus strand of NC_041230.1, from coordinate 52,206,972 downwards.
GGAAACAACGCTCCCAGATAAATGGCAGGAAACCTCCACCTCCAAAGGACAAGAAATCAAGGACCCCCAGGAGGCAGCGTCGATAAGCGTGGACATTGGGTCAACCCTGGTTCGAATCCTGACTCCACATCATTGAGCTGGGTGCTGCCCAGAGGGTCCCTCAACCTCGTGGAGTCTCCAGTTCCTCATGGGCAAAACGAAGCCCTGAACTTCTCCCAGGGCTGGAGGAGGATTTGCAGAGTATGGAGATAGTGGTTCTAAAGAGCTCAGCAGCAGAGTCCCAGGATTTACCGGTTTTTAATGACTGTTTCTTTCCCTCCTCCTCCTGGGTGAATTCGGGCATCCCAGATCATCTCTGCTCCGGGCTACGAGGCTGACAGCATCTGGACCAGCCTCCCACCTGACATGCAGGATTCACTGGTATTGGGTGGTACCTGCAAGGATGAGTCCACAGCCTTGAACCAAGCTCAAGAATTCTACAGCAGCAGGCTATGGAACCTTCACACTGCTTCACAGATGAATATCCCCAGGGCAAACCCTCAGGTGGCCACGGAGTCCTTGGGATAGGCCAGCGAACAAGACTCTGTCCCCAGGAATCGGGGCGCAGGGAGGGAGGGAACTTCACAGCAAACAGACGATACAGAGGCTGGAGGAAGACAGGCCTGGGACATGGGATGGTGAGGTTGGGCAGAGAGAGGGGCAGGAACCACCCTGGCTGGGGTGAACTCCAGGCGGCAGGAACCGCAAGGACAAAGGCTCTGAGATGGTCGTCATCTTGGCCTGACCAAGGAAGGGTGCAAAGCCAGTGTGGTGGGGGAGAAATGGGGTCACAGAGGCAAGCAGGGCCAAGCAGCCAGGGGCCTTGAGGGCCATGACAAGGATTTTATTCTAAATGCAAAGAGGGGGAACTTCCCTGGTGGTCCGGTGGTTAAGACTCTGCGCTTCCACTGCAGGGGGTGCGGGTTGGATCCCTGGCTGGGGAACTAAGATCCCGCATGCCATGCAGCATGGCCTTAAAATAAAAAGAATAAAAATTTTAAAAAATAATTGCAAAAAGGGGTGTGTGTGTGTGTGTGTGTGTGTGTGTGTGTGTGTGTGTGTGTGTGTGTGTGTGTGTGTGTG